>NC_079978.1:2767640-3077536 GCF_029852145.1 Microplitis mediator | reverse complement strand
TTTTTCCTGGCGTGGGGTGTTCCGGTGTGGCATAAATCACATCCTTGCTTGCTACCATATCCTGTCCATCCGGCTTCATGCTACACGAATAAGTGCCCTTTCAACCCCCCTCAAGCACGCACGGCACACATGGATTATTATTATACTTATATACACGTATAAATATATGTGCGATGTGGAGAAAATAATTGAGAGCAAAGTGTGAGTGAAATAGAACTAGATTAAATAAAAAGAAAGAAGCAAAAGATGAAAGGATCTGGAAGCAAATTGTGTGTGTGCGTAAGAGTGTGATGGTGTAGCGCGTGCGTGTTTTGAAATTACGCAATCCGAGGGTCGCGGGTTAGGGGGAGAAGAAAACTAAACTAAACACATGAGGGGCATTAAATGATGGAAGGTATGGCGAGGAGGGTAAGGAGAATAAAGGGCGAGGGGTAGAAAAATGAGAAAGAAAAAGACCTTGATGGCTGTGGGGAGATTCTAGAGGGTGACTCATCACCTGGCCCGTGCCACCAACTATATACAGGGATAGACGATTGCATTGGCTCGTAGTAAAAAGTAAAAGGGGCAGGTGATGAGGACTTTTGGTCACGAGCGGGCGGGGGGTGTTACGGACGGGAATTTGATTCCCCTTTCGAGTTTATAAGGGATGCATGCGGCTTTTTGAGAAATCATAAGGGATAGACTATGTGTGTGTGTGTGTGTGTGTGTGTGTGTGAGTGTTTAAGGGGAGGAAAAAAAAAGAAAACGAGATGCGTGATAGCTACTATCCGTGTCATGACGCTTTTAAGTATCGCCTTTCGCTCAAATTACGAAGCTAACTATCGATTTCAAAGTTTTTTATTTAATGTTGTAGTAAAATATTTCAATAATTCATTTTATTTATTTTTTTTTGTTTGATTGATTGGGTATTGAGTGATATTAGAAATTCTTCGAGACATATGTCTGTTTATTTTTTTATTTTTTATCGAGTAAAGGGGTAAGATTATGACATTTTTATTTTATATTTAATTTAGTTATTTTAAAAAATTCAAAAATTGTGGATTTGTATTTTTCAACTCATTAATTTTATTATCAAAAATCAAAAATAATTATTTTTTTTGGTCAAAGAACAAGATTTTAAAGTTCCAAGAAAATTTGATTCCGTAATTAAAAATTTTTTTTTCTATTTTGGAGCAAAATTAACATTTTCCAAAAATTTTAGCTGTCCCACATTACCCAGCTTTCACTAACTTAATTTTCAACCTGCAATTTTTTCTAAGCTCAATTAAGTACTCACTTATTTTTAAAAAAATTTTATTTTTTAGTCTCTTGAGAAAAATAGAGCCAATTAATTATTGATCGGCATATTTGATAAATAATTCAAAAATTGCTCGACAATAAACTTGAATAAAGATCAACGAGTATTGAATAACAAGTAAATAGTGTCTCCATACATACATCCATACATATCTATATAAATACCCATCCATCGATCTTGTTATTGTATAGCCCCCGCGTTAACATCGCGATCAACTCCCCGCAGCGGATTTCTATTTTTATCCATTTACGCGCTGTCACATCAACCTCGACAGCCATGTCTGCTCTATCCTGCATTACTTGCAGTATATAGCTCTCCTGATATAAGTTTCCACAGTGGACACTTCCAATTAAATCGATCGTCTTGCCCATCATCAGCCAGGTGCTACGTCCAATTCAATTGCATACTTAATTATTTAATAATTTTATTACCGTCCCCATCTCAGTCCTCGTAATCCATTATTTAAATAACCATTTATATGTAAAATAATAACAATTATATTTTTATATTTTATTTAAATTTAAAAAATGAGATTTTAATTCCACTAGGGGGTTGCATTGCCACGCATTTATACTCCGTTAAACACTGAGCTTGTTCTCTTTTCAACATACGCCATATGGTGTCTTTTTATGCATATACATATATATATATATATGTATATATATATGCATTATATCATTATCCACTGCTATGATTTATATAATTCCCTTTTAGTTCATAGGGTATCAGTAAGATTTTATTAATTATCTTAGAATTTTTTTTCTGATTTGAATTTCCCGGCATTTTTTCAAATATTGATTGAGGTAAAAATAAATAAAAATTTTCTAGATAAAAATAAAATTAACAAATTACCGTAAATTGTCATTTAAAAGTTCATGTATATATTTATGTATATATATATGAATATATGTGTAATCGATTACAGTCGGAGTAAACTTAATGACAGAAAGTTTTTTCAGTTGTAAAAGTATATAAAGTTGGGTGATTTAAAAACGATTTGATGAAAGCAAAGAAAAAGTTTGTAAATTACACTAAAATACTATACGCGAGCAATAATTTTTTTAAGTATCAATAGAGTAAGTTTTGTTAATTTTTTTTTTTTATTATTATTGTACGATTTCGCTCGATATTTAATTTCAGCGATCCAACGAGGACGACTAAAAGGACATGTGACCAGTGACATTTCGTGTTTCGCTGTATCCGGATTATATTTTTTCACTCGGTCACTCTGCTCTGGGATTGGATATATAATTAAAAATTATTTTTCTACGAGTACAGAGTGGATTTAATTTAATTTTCGTGTGTTAATTATTAATAAATATATGTAATAACAATAATAATTAATTAAATAAATAAATAATCGTTGTTTTCATGTAACAATAAAATTATTATATATTTGCAAATATGTAATTTCATAAATATTATTATTTAATTTCTATGTTTACAAAATTTCATGAATAATGTTGACGTTTAATTGTAAATAATAAATAACATATTTTACCATTAATAATTTATATTTTAAATTTATTTGGGTAAAACGGGGCAAAAAGATACTGAAGGAAAAAAATAAATTTTTGATCCTGCGTACTCGAAATTTTGAATTTTTTACTGTCAGAAAAATAAGAAAAAATTCCAAATCATTGAAAAAATTTTTTTTTTAATTTTGGACAAAATGGGGCAGCTCAAAAAATTTTTATAATATCCAAAATGTATAGAAATTTATGGTCCTGAAGTTAGCAGACAATTAGTAATTTTCGGATTTTTTTTTCACCAAATTAATTACAAAAAAACAAAAACTAAAAATATGCACATGTAGAAAAATTAAAAAACTACAGGTGCAATTTTTTCAAATATTTTTTTTTTATGGTTTATCGTCAAAAAAAAAATTCAAAAATTATCAGACGTCTGCTAACTTCAGTATCATAAAAATTTATGTAAATTTTTTTTTTTAATCGTTCCTGATTTTTGATTATTTTTGGTCAAATAAAAATAATTAACTCCAGTAATGAAATTTGAAGTTAACACTAATATCGTTCCTATAGACAAGACACGACGATCGAGTGATTGAATATTCAATTTGTAGGGAATTTGCTGTACAATCTGGTCGGCTTGTTGAGACGTACTTTACATACATCCAAATACAAACCCTTACAACATATATATATATAACATAATAATAAAATATAAACCAGAGTTGTAAGAGTAGTTTGGGAGAGAAAACGTTTAAGAGCCACTTTCGATGCAAATTCATTGTACCCTCAGTGCTCGCTCGACAACTCGGGGGTACACTTCCCTTTAGTGAAGACTTTTCCTCGCCTATTTCCCGCACCCACACCCGCTGTCCTCGAGTAGACTCTAGCCAATTTATTCTCACGTTACGTACGAAAGGAAAATTGGAAGAAGCTAGGCTACTTATCTACCGCAATATTAATAATTGCTCGCGGGTTTTTTTATCTTTATTATCTAAATTTTTTTTTCAATATCAAAATTTTTTCAACCCATTAAATATTCGTTTCTTGGTAAGTTCTCAAAACTATTTGAGTTATTTTTCACTGGTCTTAATTTTGCTGGTCGAACACGAGACTGTGGGTTGAATTAAGACCACCGCGGGGGATAATGGACCATAGCAAGTATTAAAGTTGAGGGTAAGAGAGAAAACGTCCAAGTTATTCATGAACCTGTTGAAGCTCGAGATGCGTTTAGGGATGAAGGAGACTCGACTGCCTCGACAGTAGATATAAGGGTAGTTAGCGCCCTCACGCTATTCAGGGGAATGAAATCACTACAACGACCAAGGACTCGTGAAATTACCCTCTTTAAAATACTTGTCTATTTTATAAACTTTATAAAATTATTACCAGTAATTTTATTTAAATATTTACCATATTTCCTTTCAAATTAGAATTTAAACTGATAAAAAAAATATACTCGACACTAGACTATAAGTTTTTTTATCGAAACTTTGACTGAGTTTCACATAAAATTTATTTGCAATTATCCAATAAATCTGTACTTCATTTTTATTTTTGGTCGCTACCCCTAATTTTTTTTATTTTACTAAATTTTCCACAAAACAAATTAAAAAATTGTTAGCAAATTTTGTAGTAACCCTCTAGTACCCCAATCACTAATAATTTTATTTTTCCAAATTATTACTCCCAAAAAAATATACAAATTGATGATGAAGAAAAACGATATACGGAAAGAAAATTATGGAAACGGTTTTCATAATTCTATAAAATTTTTTCCTATACCAACATATAAATTATAACCATTAATTATGGGAGCAGTTCCTATAATTATGGGGATGCTACCCATAACATTATAGGAACCATTTCCATAACATTATAGGAATGGTTCCTATAATAGTATGGGAACTATTCCCATAATATTATAGGAATGGTTCCCATAATTGTAATAGTTCCCATACTATTATTTTATTTTTTTATTTATTTATTTGACTGGTCATAGGACAAAGTCCTCTAATGACCATGAGGAAATATGAATAAAAAATCCTATAATATTATGGGAATGGTTCTCATACTATTATAGGAACCATTCCTATGATATTATGGAAATGATTTCCATACTATCATGAAAAAATTAATTTAAAGAAAAGTGTGGTAATCACTTCTACAATACACAGAAATATTATTAAATATAAAAACAAAAATTCAAACATTGAAAACAAAATCGTATTTGCAAAAACATTAAAATTTTTAACAAATTCTTTTTTTTTCAACTAATTTAGCGTCGAAGAAGCTTCATTTGAATCTCTCTTTCCTTCTCATGAAGGAAATTTCTACACTATTTTGCAAAAAAAATTTTTATGATATTATGGGAATGGTTCCCATAACATTATAGAAATAGTTCCCATATCATTATGGAAATAGTTCTCATATCATTATGGAAATAGTTCCCATATCATTATGTGAATGGTTCCCATATTGGTATGGGAACTATTTCCATACCATTATGGGAACTATTCTCATATATTATGGGAACCATCCCTATAATAGTATTAGTACAGTTCCTCTACCATTATGGGAACGATTCCCATAATGCATAGCAAAAGTTCCCATAATTTCTTTCCGTGTAGATTTTTTATCAGAAAACAAAAATTCAAAAAATCAAAGCAAGAAAAATTAAATTCATTCAATAGTAAATTATTACGATTGTTGAATAAATTTAAAACATTTATTTGTGAAAGGTGAGTAGAATGAATATTAAATAACTTTCGGGAATATATGGGTAAAAACAGTAGAAAGAGGGAATTTTTAACGTAGCAGTAGAAACAAGTCTTTCATAGTCAGACAAGCCGTAACATGAAAGCTGCATGATAATAACTGTGCTTATTATATATACATCTATATATATATATAAGCTGCAGGGGTTCTTACGCGAGACAGGTGTGTCTTACATATTATGAAAAGGTGCATACACTCGCCCTTACCATAGCGTGACACTTTAAGACCTCTCAATCATCGGTATTAAATTATCATCATTACTATCATTATTTTTATCATTATCAGTATTCTTAAAATTTTATTTATTACCTCAATATATTTACATTATTATCGATAATTAAAATTTCAAAGTATTTTTTTTTGTTATGCAAAAATAGTAATCGCGGACTAGGATTAATGAGTATTGGATTAATTATGATTAGAGTAATTATTAGTGGGGTAAATTAATTATTTGAGATTAACAATAATTACAAGAGTATGTAATGTGTATGTATGTAATGTGAAGGGTCGCAAGGGCACCGGTGCAAGCAAATGGTCGTCGAATGTCGATGGGTGGGCGACGTTGAGCGTCTAGACGCCACCGTACCGACGTCGTCAGTCGTCGGACTGACTCACTTGGCGTCGGCGTTTACCTTTATACGTACATATATATATTATATATATATAATACATTTACACATATAGATAAAAGGGGAGTCCAGCTTTACACAGAATATTGCGTGTACACGCAATGATACATGAAAGTGAGTGCGGAAATAGTTTCACTACTCAGGCCATTAGCTAATCGATACTGTTATTTCGAATTGTAATGAAAAATAAATAACTTGAAATAAAAGTATTTGTCTAATAGACAATTATTATTTTTTATTTTTAATAAATAAAATAATTAAATTATAAATTAAGAACCAGTGATTCAGTACTTAGATATATATATATAAATATATAAGATTAATTTAAATTTAAGGAAAAAAAAATTGTCCAGTGTCTAGACTGGCTCCATGCATGACACACTGGCGTTAAGTGTCGCGTCAACATATATTTCACTTAAAACATAACATGACTCAAAAAAAGATACACCTCCCAGTGCTCTAATACCCTCACTATGACTCACTGATGATCTAATGTTCAATAAATTATTAAATGTCTCAATATTTCAAAAAAATTTTAAGACTAAAAAAACTTTCCTTCAAAAAATTGTCTCAAATTTAATACTAGATGTTTGTTATAAAAATTCGCGAGTCGAAATATTAGACGTAAGTTGAACGTTCTTAACGTTTTAAACGTAAATTGAACGTTTTTAAGGTTTTGAAAGTAAATTGAACGATTTTTTTGTATTTTGGTTCATAAAAAATTGGTAATTTCATGAGTTATGATTTTAGTTTAATGATAACATCATTTAATTTATTTCAATATTTTGAATCACAATTTTCATCACCTTGATATCATAATATATGAACAGATATACATATATAGTGTTAAAGATAGAAATATGAAATTGAAAAAATTTTTTTTTCAAAATACGAATTTTTTATTAAAGAGCCAGAAAAACGGACGACAAAATTTTAGATAATTGACGTGATTATAATTCAGGAGTACAAAATCGATGAAAAAAAATTATTGGTATGCTTGTGTTTTCTTATTGGAAGTATAAATGAGTTTTAGTTTTATGATAAATATGTTTTCAATTTATGATACTCCAATCTACGTTCAAAACGTTAAAAACGTTCAATTTACATCTAATATTTGACTCGGGTTGAATCAATTACAAATATAACAGACCAGCAAATGACATACTTTTACTAACGAGACAACAGACTTTTTTTAATAAACACTACAGCAGAACAATAAATAAAAAAAAATAATAATGACATAATAGAGTCGCGTATAAAATATAACTGTCAAATAATTACTGTAACAATAGTACAGCTGTAAAATAAATAAAATAAAGACCAGCACAAAGTAGCGTAATAGGAAGTGTGTAACAATGATGTACAAATGCCATAAGTATTCCCACAATCCATACAAACATTTTATAGAACTATTAAATGCATTGCCGGGGTTCAATTTATTTTACCGGCAGCGGGGTTCTATCGCTATCTGTCTTCCACTCTATCCATATCTATCATATCTATACGTCTATATCTATATCTCCAAACGTACAAAAATAGAGTGTAGAGTATAGTGCGAGTATATAAAACCCATATCTATATATATATATATAACGTACATACTCGATTGAGCAACAAGGAACCCCTTGGTCTTGAGGACAACCGACGAGCGTCGCACATTATCAGGGGCGCGATCGGTTAATGCGTACGACCAAATACCCCCGGACATCCTCTATCATTGCACTAAATTTTACCAACAAACCTCGTGTGCAAGTTTTACTTTGTAACCCCGTGGGAGAGTTACGGGGCTTTAATTGCCGGCTCGGCGTCCCACTGTCCCGACTCACAACCGTCTAATATAAATAAAATAAAAAACCGACATGCCGCGACGGTTGATTGGTGATTCACCTTCACCAAACTCACATCCACTTTACTCAGCAACACAACAAACCTCCGCCTCATATTTTTCGTTCCAACTTATACGCGGTGTTACCGATTGATATTTTAAAAACTACCCTTACATATATAATATATATAGATATATATTTACGGTGTATTCGCGTATATTACACCCTTTGTTGTACAGTAGACAAGCAGAGAGTAGAGTGCAGGTGCGGCCAATTTTACACCCCCTTATATTACTTGCTACTGTTTCATATACTTTACTTATTGTGTCTGACAGTACTGTGTTTAATATTCTCACAATTAAATGTTTTATAACATTTCGCTTTTTCCACTTGTTCAAATATTTATTGCCCACGTAAACTACCACTGGTCAAATTTTTTTTTTTATTTTTAATAACTTTTTTTACTCTGTTACTGCTGGTGCAGTAGCGGGTTTGTTTACAACTTTTTAAGTGGAGATAATAATCGATTTCAAAAATTAACGTTCGTTAGATTAAATATCAAACCGTTATGTTAAAGTTTGTGACCCCTAATTTTTATCGATGTCTATTTGACCGTTACGACGGTTTGTTTTCGTTGCTGGTGAGTAGAGTAATTTAAATTTAATTTTTTTTTTAATTGGCGATGTAAGATTGTATATATTATATGAATGTATGTATGTATATTTTTTGAAGGATGTAGCTAAATGGGTATAAATAGTTAAATCTCGGTGGGAGATATAATATGACGTTTAAATATAGAATGGGATGAGAAGTAAAAGAGAAAACGAGATACTTAACGTGGTAATGGTGAGATGAAATTCGTTAGCGTCTTAACAAATATTGTGAAATGTGTACATGACTTTTCAGGGAGTACTTTGACACTTTTAATACACATAATACTGCAATGTAAAATATTCTGTCAACGGCACGTGCTCATTAGACTCCACGTCCACAAGTCTATTGTACTTTATATTCAACAGAGATTCTCATGTAATTAAAATTTATAATAATAAATAAAAACAATAGTTGGAGAAAAATTATAATAATAATAATGATGCTCTAGCAATGACAGCATTGTACTTTTAATTAATAATTAAAATAAAAACGTGAGATTGAAAGTAAAGAAAAAAATTCAAATTCAAAATTTTTTGAAAAATTTCAATTCAGATCTATAATTTTTTTTAGAATCTTTCAAAGTCCCTTGGAAAAAAAAAATAAATAATTTTTACAGTTTGAGAATTTTCTTGGAGCTTTGGATATTCAGATTCAAATAGATCAAAATTTTGTTTTTCTTTGATATTAAAAAAAAATTAACACAACATCAAAAACAAAAAAAAACTATTTTTCATTTACAAATATTTTGAAAAATAATTAAACTTCAATTTCTTCAAATTCTAGATCTCAATTGATCATAGATCTATTGAAATCCATCTAGATTCAAAAATTTTTCTATATAATCTTTCAAAGTCTCTTAAAAAAAAAAAAAAATAATTTTTACAGTTTGAGAATTTTTTTTGGAGCTTTGGATCTTCAGATTCAAATAGATCGAAGTAGAACACGGGATACAAGTCTCTGCAGATCAAAATTTTGTTTTATTCGATATTAAAAAAAAGTTAACACAACATCGAAATCAAAAAAATACTATTCTCCATTAAAAAATATTTTGAAAAATAATTAAACTCCAATTTCTTCAAATTCTAGATCTAAATTTATCTTCAAAGATCTATTAAAATCCGTAGATCCAAAAAATTTTCTGTAATCTTTCAAAGTCTCTTAAAAGAAAATAAAAAATTTGTACAGTTTGATAATTTTCCTGTAGCTTTGAATGTACTCCAGATTCAAATAGATCGAAGTAGAACGGGATTTAAGTCTCTGCAGATCAAATTTTTGTCCCGGGTATTAAAAATAAAAAAATGCTGTAAATACTCGACAATGTTTGCTATATATCGGTAGTTTACTTGAAATAACTTCGTTATCCAGTTGAGAGTAGTACAGAGTATCGTGGAGTGAGAACTCCAGAGTGCAGAGAAGCCTGACGTACAAACAGAGAAAGATATAGTGTCGGGTGTGTTATAACCTTATTACGCGTTTACGGAGAGCTTATTTGCCAAGCGTAATCCCGTCAAACTATAACTCTCACGAGTCTGCCTCTATAGAGAGAAAGAGAGAGAGGAAGAGCTGGTGTGCAGTACATAAATGCCCTTTTCTCTTATTGGTTGAACTGGATCATCCGTATCTGGTGTCACCTCTCTCGGCTCTCGACTCGAAGCGGCATCCGTAATTCGAGGTACACCCGTTAATTACTGTATTCACGATACCAACTGCGAAGGGGTTATGCCCCGAGCTCGCATCTGAATAGCGAAGCTAATACTGCGGACTAATTCGTTTATGGGAACGCTGAAAGTCGGGATTTGTTTTAAGACGAGTCTTGATAACACTTGTCTCTTTGTTTATTAAAAACAGTAATTACATTTTTATATTTTTCACCTTCATTTACTATATTTTTACAAAGATAATTAAATCACTGATAAATAACAATAATTACTATTTTTTGAATTATTATTAAATATAAATGTTATTTTCAAAAATAAGGTAATGAGGTTTATAATAATACGGCTGTCAAGTTTAAGAAGTAAACGGCAATTTTATATATGAAATGTAATATCCCTATAATTCAAGTTCACTCGAACTTGATCTTTGTGGTCCCTATTCTCTTGTAAGATACCAACAACTACAGCATCTTCCCTTCGTCTTGATAAATAATCGAGGGGACGGTGGATTCTGTCCTTGACACGTTAGTCAATCAGACGGTCCTTTCAGTTTATTCATTTTTTATTACTCGTAAAATTCTTTCATCGCAAATCGTGTGAGAAAATATGTTTAGATTTTTTTAATTAGACCAAAAAAATTTTGATTTTCTCAATTTTTTCGCTTCGACGCTTGGAAAACTGACAGAAAACTCATAAATTTCGATAATGAAACCTAAAAATTTTTTCTTGGCAATTTGACTCCTCTGGCCTCTGACGTTCCAGTGTCCAAATTTATTGCCGAAAATTTTCAAGGTATTTTTTTTTGTACTTTTAAAAAATGAATCGAGGGTTAAAATGAGAACAAAATTTCGTAGAACGAGTCGTTGAATTGACCGTATCTTGTTTAATTCCAGCATAACTAAAAAGAAGGCTCGTGGCAGTCATTATGAGTAAACAAGATGGCTATTTGATCGATATATACAGTTCCCCTCGATGAAATGTTGCAAAAGCTGGCACCCTTTGAAAGAAAAAAATTAACGGTGACTCAGAATAACGCAGGTACCACCCATTCCTGTCTCACCTTATCTACCCTTCGATACGTGATATTGCCCTTATACGACTATACACTTTTCGATAATTCTCCACGCAATATTTTACAACAATAAATATTTGCTTACCTCCACAAAAATACATTTTTAAATAAAGTAAAACCCAACCGAAATTCAACTCCGAGATTTTTACTCTGCTCCATTCGATAATCAACTTAAAAATTAGGAATCGATTTTTTTAATTAACCCTCGAGTTGCAGAAGCTTTGAGGTGTTTGGAAACAATTTTATCAAATAAAACTCCTGAGTATATTTAAAACTCTTTCGGTCTTGTCGCTAAATTTATTAACGATTCAGTCGAGCTTTATTTACTTAGTCGGTAGGAACTTCCGGTTCGTGTAATTCGAACTAGAGTGGACACGAGAACCTACAGTCTTTTTGGTCGTTTTGTAAGCTTACGTGTCGGTTGATTAACTTTATACTTAAAATCATCCGTTTTAAATGATAGTTTTTTTTTTTAAATTTCACTTGACTTTTTTATTAAATAAAAAAAAAATAAATAATAATAATGATAGTAAAACCCGGATTCCGAGAATAATCCATGTGTAAGATTACACAACTCGCCACACACAAAGGGTCACACAAATGTGTACACCGTGCTCTTTTTTCATCACACTCTGTCAACCTCTTCACTCACATACGACGTCTTTGATGTTTTCTGTTGATTTTACCCGACAAAAAAGCACAAAAGCACGTGTACTTTTTTTTTCGACATCTTTACTTTATTGTTCAGCAACAAATTAATTTTTATCTCATCCAAGACTCAAAAAAAAAATTTTTTCATTCAATAAAAAAAATCATTTACACAAAAATTTATTTTACGAATGACTCAGACCGACGGTATTTTCGTCAATACGAAACAAAAAAAAAATTTGACGGTAAAAAAAAGTAAATTGACGAGGGGTTGAAGAGATAAGTAAAGCATATATAGGGGAGGGTGGGGCAGAGCGGCCCCCCTAAGCCAATTATTATTTTTTGTGGCTTTCAACCATAAGATCACTTTACTTTTGTCCTATTTCGAACGAATTTATGGACATTTTGCCAAAATTCTGAAAAAAAATTTTTTTTTTTTGTGGGGCAGAGCGGCCCCCCTTCAAAAAGTGATAAAAAAATTTTTTTTTTTCGTTTTTTTTTTTTTTAAATTGTTTTCATCATTAAGAATGTATTTCTTCCTCTTGACAACTATTTTTGGTTTTATATTACTCGAAAAACATTTTTTAAAGCGTAAAAAATCGTTCATTCTCGATTACCTTAATTACTAATTGTTATTTAATAAAAAAAAAAATCAATTCTATAGTTTTACTTTATTTCAAAAATTTATCAACTAAAAAAAAAAATTTAATTTTTATAAATTTTTAGTGACCAAATTTGCCTCTTACATAGAGAAACGGCCGAAAAATATGAAAAAATAATTTTTTCGGAAGTTTCGGCTGGTCCATTTTGTCCCAGGTGTTATGCGTAGGGCTAGAAATGTGGAATTATAACAATTTTTTTTTAATTTGACGATAAAAATATGAAAAAATCACTTTTTCAAAATTTTGGGCTTGTCCATTTTGCCCCAAATGTCATGCGTAGGGGTAAAAATGCGCAAACATATCGGATTTATAGTAATAAGTCGAAAAAAAAAAAATTTTTTTTTTGGTCAAAATTTCAGGGGGGCCGCTCTGCCCCATGGGGGCCGCTTTGCCCCACCCTCCCCTATGTTTTATATATACGTGTGTTTACGAATGGATAAATGGACGGGTGGAATGGTGCGTAAGTGTGTAGACATATAGTAAAGTTGGAGCAAAAGCTTATACGAAAAAGAATCCCGCAGCGATTGCCGATGAGGTAGTGGAAACAAGTCGCGTGTCATGCACGTGGCCGGTCGTCAATTTCCTAGCGTTGTGTACAGTGGTCGTAGTAATTGTAGTAGCAGTAGTTTATAGTAGTAGTTCCCGAATATAAGTACATTGCGTTCAACAAAACTCGTATATCCGTAGTCTGTAATCCGCCTACCGCGTACCGTTCCCATGGCAAGCAGGCGAATTGTGGCATACGACGCGTCTAGTTCAGATAGTACATTGTGCCATACAGTAAACATAATGTTCGCAGTCAGCTAGACCCTGAATCCTATCCTATCCTATCTTATATTCTGTTGTAGTGGACTCTATCGTGCAACATACATGCAGCCTGTGTACTCCCTCGGGTGGTTGTACCGGCGATTGGAAGCCTCTCAGATATAATAGCTTATGGACAGTAAATCCCACCAACTAAAAATCATACCCTTGAGAATTTTTATAAAACCCAAAAAGGATTCATTAATTAATCGATTGTATTACACAGAAATTTTCTGTTAAATTCAACACATCGTGTGTTGCAAACGATCTACACAAATTTTTGTGTTGATCTTTAACACAAATTTTGTGTTAAATAAAATTAAACACATAAAATCTGTTCTTTTGACAGAAAATTTTTGTACATTTAACAGAACATTTGTGTAAATTTAACACATTTTTCGTGTTAAGGCCATTCTAAGATAGTGCCCCCCACTTTTTAAAAATTTTGAATGACTTTCAACTGTTAAAAGCGTATCAAATTTTTATCAATTAATTAAAAAAAAATTAAAGCATTAATTGAAAAAAGGACAACGTAGTCGTAATTTCGCCGATATATAGATTTTAAAAAAAATTATTTACACTTGATATCAATTAGAAGTTAAACAAAATTCGTTAAATAAATTTCCGTGAAATCGTCCTGTCAATTTTATAATTCGAATTTTTAAATTTTGGCGGCTAAAATTTATTCAACAAATTTCGTTTAACTCCCAATTGATATCAATTGTAAGTAATTTTTCCTAAATTCTATATCGCAACGAAATTACGACTACGTTGTCCTTTTTTCAATTAAAATTTTAATTTATTTTTAATTGATTAATAAAATTTTAATACGGTTATGATAGTTGAAAGTCATTGCATATTTTTAAAAAGTGGGGGGCACTGTCTGAGAATGCCCTTAAAATCAACTAATAAACATAAGCACATAACCTAACCAACTCAAGTATACTGATCTACCCTTAGTAGAACTTATGTCAATTTAGCGAACAATTGAACCGGGTCAAAAAAATATGAATGTTATCTAAATTTAATTGTAAATAAATTATAATCCAAATTTCCCTGCAGAAAATGCTGCTACAACGCTTTGGTTGGTTATAGTAATGAGGAATTGCGCGGGAACGTTTAGTCAAACAACACAAATTTTGTATCAATTTTCGAATAACACCAGAAATGTGTTACATTCTAGATTTTCTAATCATTTAACATAAAAGATCTGTTAGAGTAAAATAACACAAACGGTTTGTGTTGAATTAACAGATTTCTGTGTTAGAAATCAACACAAAAAATTTAACCAAATAATTTTTTAACACAAATACACAAAATTTTTAACTGTGTAAAATTTTATTTTTTCATTTTTAATAAAAATCACTGATAATTTTTTATCAAAAAATGGATTAAAAATATTTCTTATTGTTTTTTAATATTAAAAAAAAAAAGTACAATGGAAAAAAATGTTGAAAGTAAATTGAAAGACCTTCCGACACAGTGCGGTGAGTGGTTTAAAAATAATAGTTGAACGCATATAATGTAAGGTACACCCTAATGAGTATCGGTAAAGAGAGGGAGCGGTTTTTAATCAAAAGTGTTGGTCCCATGCACATTGTCTGGGCCAAGAGCATCATCAAAGTCTTGTATGAGTTTTTCCACGTGGTTCCCATGGTCCTGGCGCTCCTGTGGGAACGTGCCGTTACGCTCTATATCAACGTTCAGACTGCTGTCGCTGCTTTAGTTTTGTATCAGCGGTACAAGGGTGTAAGGGGGCGTAAAGCCGTAGCCCTCGTTCAATTCCTATGGGAAATATCTCCTGGTTGACGACGTATCGTCATTGCCGGGCTTCATAGCGTGCAAATTGGTTTACACGAGGGCTACGGATCTCACTGCATCCCATCTCGCTTCTTCACCATCCATTCTTATTCGGCTTTCATCTCTTCACGTGGGTACGCGACATCCCTTCTGTGCGATTTATTCACGATACCAATGAAACTCGTGGCATTTCCTTCTGTGTATCGCCGTACAAAACGTGGTTATGTATATAAGTATCTGCTGATGCACACTCAATATTAATGTCACCCCGTGGACCAGTTGTCTGATAATTCAATAATCACTTCTTCACACCCGATCATCTCGTCTTCAATGTTCTTTTAATCTGATTTTATGTTTTTCGATAAATCATTCTAATGTAATATTGTTTATTTTTTTAAATTTACTGCCGTTAAATTCGACTACCAAATTTTGATGAATTGAGGGGAGGGAGGGACAAAAGGGGGTACTTAAGGAAATACCAAGTTTTCGAGGACTCAAATACGCTAAATTTTTTTTTTTAATGATATTCAAAGTAAATAGAAGAAATTTTCAGTTACCGTTGAAAAAAAAATTTTTCATTTCTGCGGGCAAAGTGGGGTACCCCCGAAAAAAGGTAAAAAAAAAATTTCTGGATTTTAAACGAATTTGATTAAGTTGAAATTTTTTTTTAAGTAATTTACATGAAGAAAAATTATATTTTACATGTTTATTGGATACAAAAGAAGAAAAAAAATTTTTAATGGTTTTTATCTTAAAACAAACGTCATTAATATTTTTCAACTGACACTTGATTTTTGAAAAAGTTTACCAAAAAAAATTCAAAGTAACGCTTAATTATATTTACAGAAGTGATTTTGGAATGTTTAAAAACCATTTAAAATATAAAATTTTTTTTTATCAAATTTTGGGGGTACCCCCTTTTGCCCCCTCTTACCCTAAATTATTTTACAATCTGTACTCTATACAAAAAAATTATAAAATAAATTTTATTTATGAAAATTTATAGGGAAATCTGAGGCACGACGGCCTATTTAAGCCGCGAATTAATTTTTTTAAGTTGGAGGGGGGGTCCAAAGTGCCCCGATCTCCCCTAATTTTGCTCAGAAAATTTTAACGGAATTTTTTTTTTAATATCAAGAATTAATACGAATTTGAATAAAAGTTTTTATAAAAAAAATTAAATTAATACTAAAAAAAAAACTATTATTGTTAATGACATGTTTATGACATGTAATCGACGGCTATTAGAGAAAAAAAAAAGTTAAAATAAAGGCGATAAATATCTGTTTATATTCCACTAGTACGAATAAAAAAAAAATTATAATAGAGGAGAAAACGCGAGAGAGAGAGAAGTAAGTGAATATAATATAACATAATAATAAGAAAAGACGGTAATAATGCCAGTGAAATGTAATTGTGGCGAGTGAGAATAGAAGTGTAAGCGCGAATAATTTAGTCCGCCCTCACACATGCAGACGTTATTAGTTGTGCGAAGAAATAGCGTAGGTTTAATGCCAAACAATTACGCGGCGTAATAATTAGTTATTTTACGTACGAGAAGGCACAGCGCACCCGCGGTATCAAAGAGTTACGACTACAGCTACAACAAAACCACTGAAAGTATTAGCGAGTGTGACTTAAGTGGTAGCTAAGTGTTATGTGGGCCACCGATTACCCCCAGCTGACTTCTCTTTACCCTTTGTAATTGATACCGCTGGATCTGTTATCTCAATTGCCAACTATACACTTACTTTTATTACTCCTGGATATCATTCTGTAGAGCTCAGGTCGACTATTTTTTCAGCCTAATCATTAGTAGTCATTAACACGATTTATCTTAAATATAAATAATCATTTTGCGATCTTGAATAATTAAAAAAAATTAAATATGAAAAAAAAAAAAAATAGTTTACGTAGTTTTTATAAAATAACTCTTTTAAAGGGTAAGTAATTTTTCAAAAGTATATGACTGTGTAAGTAAATGTCAAAATATGTTAGTGTGTGTATGCATAATAATTCAAAAACGGTCTGTTCAAGAGCGATTAAAAAATCTTGGAGCATCTGATTGAGGATGTTTGGTACGAACAATAAAATCTCTTTGTATATAAAAATGCATCAGTGGACTCATCAACACACCCTATTATGACCCGAGTAAAGAGAAATAAAGAGTATATACAGTGCACCAGCGTTCCCACCGTCATTCTCTTTATGTATCACCCCTCGATGCCGACACATGGGAGTATTTTCATCGGACGATTATGGTGATTCGCACTATCGAATCACGTGCAGCATTCATCCATATGGCGTACCCAGAGGCATAAACTTACATTATTTATTTTATACATATACAGATTTATACACTGTAAAAAGAACGGTGTTAAAAATGGACTCGTTTTAACTCCGCCCGGTGTAAAAATGGAATTACACCGGTGTAGGAGGAGTAATACACTGGTGTTAAAAATACCGGTGTTAAAGCGGGGTAACCGGAGTAAAAGCGGAGTAAAACCGGTGTAAAAGGGGAGTAATGCCGGTGTAAAAGCGGGGTAAATTGCGTCCGCTTGGAGTATTAACTTTAAAGATTATAAAACACAAAAAATGTCAGTTCTTTATGAAAATTAATAAAAAATATCATTTATTAACAAGTATAGTATTCGAGTAAGTAAAAATATTCACAAAGTAAAATATTTTAACACCAGTAAAGAATATCTACACTGGCGGCGGCGTTATTTTAACACCGGTCTAGAATATTTACACCGTTGGCGGTGTTATTTTAACACCGGTACAGAATATTTACACCGGTGGCGGCGTTATTTTCACACCGCTTTCGGGGGTAAATTTAACACCGATAATTTTAACACCTACACCGTTTGGACTTACCCCGGTGATTTTTTACAGTGTAAATATATAAATTTTTAACGAAAAATTCACTCAAAATATTTAGCATAAATTTCTGTAAAAAAAAAAATTAATCATTGCGGCATAAATAATTGAATGTAAAAACAAAATAAATGATGAAAAATTAAAATAAAAATATTTTGAGTACATAAAAGAGTCCAAGAATCCAAGAATAACGTGACGACTTGTGAAAACGCACATGTAAATGACTTCTCATTAGTAAGAAAACTCTGAATTAAAAGCAATTACTGCAGTATAAGCAGCACATACTCATAAAATAAAGCAGTTATGTGGATTTTTCCCGGATCCCTTTGCAAATACGAGGGATGTGCGACCAAGTGAGAGCCTTACACAGAAGGAGTGTGTGAAAAAAGGACCTCGATACTCGAGGAACGATAGAGCCAATGAGTCGCCCGATAAGGAATAGTACACAGAGCAATTATAAATCTCAGTACGATATAAAAGCACACTCGTAATATTGTCGTAAGATTGTCGCGTCAGCTTGTACTAATCGAACTCGATCTCCGCATGCACTCCGGTATTTACATTAATAATTTTATCATCATCACGCACACAACAGTGAAATAAGTGACACGCGTTTCCCATATTCGCTAAGGCACACATCACTAACGTGAGGATAATTGTCCTCTTACTAACTCACTTTGCCTCATTTATTTAATATATTTATTTATTTCTTCCTTTTTTCTTTCGCTTCATTCGAAATATGTCAAAAAAAATTATTGTACAGATTATGTTTATTATTATAGACACGTACTACATACTCACGTTTTCACATTTTGTTTTCTATTACCATTTTCTCGAAATCTAAACGAGAATCAGTGAGTATTTATCTAAATTTGTTTGGTTTTTTAAATTTTTCGGCGGGAATTTTAAAAAATTCAAATTCGGCATTGGCTTGGGGTGTTAATGACTAAAAAAAGTGACCGTGGTTGAGTAAATAATATTCGTAAATGCAAAGTAGGGAAGCAACAAGTTGCCTGAAATCGTAGGTGGCGGAGAAAGTGATGGTGAAGCAGGCGTAGAAAGGGCGTGAGGATGGGTGAAAATGGGGAGGCTTTCTAGTCAGCTGGAATTGCTGACAAACTACTGGTACTTCTGGCACTGTAACTGCTACTGCTATTAGTTTCCTAGGCCGTTTATCATAACAGCACGCAGAATGTTCAAGGAATTGATTCGAGTGGTAAGAGCTCGTGAGAAATACATTTCTTATCGTTTAAATAAATCCTAAAATATTACATGAGGGAGTATGTTGTGTGTTTTGGTTTACTAAACACGCTCGAATTGTTTGAATTCTTAAGAGCTTGGCAACCTTGACCTAATAATTATTACATTTTATACCCAACATTTTTTTAATCGATAATTAATGAGTTTGAAAATTATATTTCTAAGTTGCATGAGTTCTAACACTTGTTTTCTACTTTTTTATGTCTGATAATTTTTTTTAAACATGGGAAAGTCTGAAAAAAAATCTGGAAAATTTTATTTTTCAACAAATGATTTCAAAAATTTTTTTATTGATACTAAATTTTAATAAAAAAATTTTTCTGGAAATTTTTTTCTAGAAGTGACCTAGATAAATATTTGAAATTTTTTTTCAGCGATATAAAATTTATTTAGGGGAGAGGGGGGCAAAGTGGGCTCCTTAAAAAAAATAATTATAGTACCATTAATTTTTTTTACGTGTTTACTTCTTTTTAAACCCTTGATACTTATTTTCGCTTCATTATGCTGCGTCCATTAAAATTGAAAAATCGAAAATTAGGGGCAAAGTGGGCCTTCCAAAAATTTCGGATTTGATATTTTTTATTCTTTACACGTGTGATATTTGCAAATAACTATAAAACAATTGTATTTTAATAATATATAAGTCATTTTAATAATCTGCTGCGATATAACTTTATAACGTAATTTTATTATCCAACTTTCTTAATAAATTATATTTAATGAACAGTTTTTCTGGTCTATTTTAGCCCTTATTACATAAGAAATTTCGATAAATTTATTATTCGTCCGAATTTATTAGCGTATACAAAATTTTGAGGGACCCATTTTGCCCCCATATTTTTTAAAGTTTTGAAAACTTCAAGGGGTTTACACAGAAAAAAAGGATTTCTTGGGACAAGAATTTTTCACTCGCCCCAGGAAAATTTTTTGTATTATGAATTGAAAACAGAAATTTTCTTACGGCGAGAATTAATTTTCTCCGAGCAAGAAAAAACTTTTTGAGTCAATAAATTTTTTCTCGTCCCAAGAAAATTTTTGTGTTCAATTTATAATACAAAAAAATTCTTGCGCCCAGAAATTCTTTTTTTCTGTGTACTTTACCCCCAGGGGCCCACTTTGCCCCCTCCTCCCCTATTTATTTCCTCTGATGAAAAGTAAATTGTAGAAAAAAATATCAAAATTTAATTACTTTTTAGTTTGCAATTAAAAATATAAAAATAAATGAAATTTTATTTGAAGACGTAATGAGTAAATAATTTAAGGTTTCGGTGATAGTGACATATTGAAAGTGGCGTTTATGATAAGGGTTGAAAGCTCAAAGGTGACTATGATATGAAATGCTTCAATTAACTAGCGTTGCTATGTGATGAGACATTCCATTCTGCATGGCGAAACTTTGCGTCTATATATATCTATTATGTCCTTCCCCACATTATTGCATCGACACATATATAAGTGTACTATTTAACTATGCACGTGGTTTTATTTTCTAACTTTTAATTTAATCAACAAACTATTCCCTCATAATATATTCGTACATTCGTAGCTGCCTTCACTGTATTTTTTTTTTTTAATTTCAAAGCCTCATAACCTTTTTGTTATTAGTTTTGTAACTCTTTTAAATCCCGGGATGAATATGACATTTTTTTTATTTACGATTAAAAAAAATTCCACATGTCGAGTGAAAATTACAGTTTTTATCTGCCAAATTTAATAAGGAGATTTTTTAATTTTTTTATCAGCCAACAAGTATCGAGTGTAGATGAAGTCGAAAAGTACTCGGAAAATTCAGAGAAACTGCAGGAAAAAATAACGAATTTTAATTTTTTGACGTGTGTTCAAATTGTGAGACAGTGGTACCCAAAATTAGTTACTAAAATATTTAATACATATTATTATTACCACGGAAAAATATTTTTTGAATCTGTCAATAAAAAGTATACGGTAACGAATATATATGAAAGTAATAGACAAATAAATTTACAAAAGTATAATAATATTCTATCCTTTGAACGTTACACTGAAGACAGAGGTGCAGAAAAAAAAATTCAAGATATAATTTATAATTTTTCTCATTTTCCTCAAACAGACGAAACTAATTTACGCGAAGTTGATTCAAAAATTTATTACTCTCTCTTGAGTAAAATAAAACTAGAGCCAAAGGAAATTGAACATCGTCTAGACAAATTGGAACAGACTCAAATATCTCATTATACAAATCAACGTTATTGTTTTACCGTCATTCAAATATCGTTGGAAAACCATAAAATTTTTTGGAACTCGACTCTAGAAATACGCCCTCTGCTCAAAATCCCAATAGACCGGTCCAAAAATTCAGGAACTACTGAAATTTGTATTGACCAAAATTTCGTCACTAGAAAAATTTCAAATTCTGTTGTTATGTCAGAAAAATATATCATCAAAAATAAGTTGGAGCAAGAAAATAAATTTTTGAATCCGTGGATTCCCGCGGAAATTATTTTCAAAAATTTAAATTCCTTTGAAAGTGGCGCTAAAATTATAAATGATCAAAATTCTGACAGTGAAGCCTCTGATACTGATGACATGAATGAAAATCTAGATGAAAGAATAATAAATATAACAAAAAAATTGATAAACTGGGAAAACAGAGCTTACGCATACGCGAAATTGAAAGGAAAGTCCTGGACAATCTTAGCAACTCAAGTAAACGAAAAAAAAAAATTAATAATGATCAAAAATAAATTTGTTATTAATACCAAATTTCGTTTCGCAGGAAACTAATTTTGATTTATGGTTCAGTGACACAGAAAGTGACTCTTCATTAGAGTTTTAGCGAAAAATCTTCTGTACGCAAATAAAAAAATTTGTCGCAAAGACGAGGTTACTTGCAGTGATACCGTGTAAGTTATATATTTTTGAAATATGAATGTATTGTATTGTCGAATTGTATATAAGAGAGGGTCGTATAAAATAAGTATGACCACATCATTAGATGGACTTTGAGTAACTCGTGTGTTTGACGCTGTGGTTTCCTTTGAAAACCCAAGAAAGGACAACTGTATTTCCTCCAGCTCCTGTCGTAGCCAATGTTCAACAACCCGGAAATGCAAAATGGTCAAGCGAGTTTACAAGACAGTATACAAGGCTGGAAACTCTTTTTCCAATAAATTCAAACAATATCAGATTCACTTTGTTGAATATTATGTCTTTTGCAAAGTCGGATACAATTTTACCTGACCTAGTCTACAAAAGGCTTTTATGTAAATAATATAATTACATATAGTACTTTTCCAAAAGATTCTTTGAATGATTTTATTAAATTTCAAACTCAAGCAGCTTTTCATGAGTCATAATTTCGTAATTTTTCTGTATAGAGGAAAGTAAAATGAATAATTAAAAGGACTTTTTGTTTTTGATATAAAAATAAATTGTGTAGAGGAAATTTAACGGAACGGTGAGCAGTGATTGGGGGAGGGTTGACAGAAAACGATGAGAGTTTTTGTTGGCACGTACTCAAGTACGCGGACATGTAACACATCGAGGCAAAAGATTATCCGGTGATATTTATCTCTCTCTTTGTCGATAATCCTTATAAAGGAAAAAATAAAAAAAGATGAGTAAAGCAGCGCGATATCAAAGAACTCGGGAATTAGATACCGTGGACGTACATCAGGATATGACGGATACCCCTTAAGATACTTTTCTTGGATCATCTCTCGTTCAATGCACCCCGTCGCGAATTGAAATACATTTTTCTAATTCCTCATCATCCCCCTTTCTTTCTCTGCCTCTACTCGTCCTCATCCTTGTCCTCGTCCATATCCACCGCGAGCTCGACTTTACAAGATCTTGCGAGTGGTAATTATGCCTCATTCTGTGCACTCCTTGGACTTCGATTCCAATGAAATAAAATATAAGAAATAAGAAATTAGATATTAAATTTTTACTAAATCATCTCGTATTACAGATTTCATTTTTTCTCATACTCAATTTTTTTATCAATACCGGGTCAAAAATAAAACTTGATTCAGGTTCACTTCACCTTATTTTCTTTTGAAGTTATCGAATTGCCGACGATTTTTCGATAAGATCTCGACTTTTTCGACTTAAATCAAATATTTTTTAACTTTTTCAACTTTTTTCATTTTAGTTTCAACTTATTTGTATTTTTTGATCTTAGTTTGAACTTATTCGTCTTTACTTCGAGCACGATAGTCATTCGACTTAAAATGTAAGGCGAAAAAGTCTAAATCAAGTCGAAACTGACTTGATGTAGACCTATTCGACTTAAATTATAAGTCGAAAAAGTCAGAACTAAGGTGAAATAATTTTTATGTATTAAGGCGAAAGTAAGGCGAATAAATGACTTTTTTTCGACTTGGTTTAGCAAGTCAAAAGTAATGTGAATGACTATCGTGCTCAAAGTAAAGACGAATAAGTTGAAACTAAGATCAAAAAAGTTCAAAAAGTTTAAAAAAATTGAATTTAAGTCGAAAAAGTCGAGATCTTATCAAAAAATCGTCGGCAAATTGATAACTTCAAAAGAAAATAAGGCGAAGCGAGCCTGAATCAAGTTTTATTTTTGACCCGGGTCTAAACCAAGTCAATTTCGACTTGATTTCAACTTTTTCGTCTTAAATCGTGACTAAATAAGCCAGTTAAGTCTAAACCAAAGCGAAAATTCAATGTATTTCATATCTCCGTGAAAAAAAGTCGAGTTTGTCTTGTGAAAAACAGCTCCAAATTTCGACTTGGTAAACCAAGTCTAAATAAAGTTTTATTTTTGACCCGGGTAATTCGATATTAAATAATTTCTTTTAAATTAAATTTTTCATGGGAAATTTCTGACAACCAGACAATTTTTCAATTAAATTTTTTTTAATAAACTGACACTTAGTAATTTTTTTTTAATACTATTTTTCATGGGAAATTTTTTCATGCCCTTATTTATTTTTCTTTGTTTGAAATGTTTGAAGAAAAACGATGGGAAAAAAATTAATTAGATTATTTGAAAATAGTGGGAAAAGTGTCAGCGTACAAGTGAATTGTCAGTGTGTGATATGGAATTACTTTAGTATCTCTAGTGTAGTAGAACAGTAGATGAGAAAGCAATCGGTTTCACCCCATGGCATTTTTCCATCAACCATCAGTAGGGTGGCTCTTTTCTACCCTGTTCTACAGCCTCATTCGTCGGATTCCTGCGGTAATGCATGTGCTACGCACCAGTTTGATTAAGTGCAGGTTCAAAGACTAAATTAAAACTTAGTGACAAAGCACTACTTTAACAACACACACTCACGCAATAACACATTCTCGTTAAATATTATTTTTGTATTTGAAATTCGAATAATGGTTAGGAAAAAAAATCGATAAATAAACAAATAACTTTAGAAATATAATAAAGCAGACAAAAAATAAATAAATATGAAGAGACGCGTGAAACGTGATTTTCAAAGCTTTCACAGTTATCCGAAAGATGTTTGCTGTGCTTGAAGAAATATTGTGGTCATCTTTAGAAGATAAAAACATAGTACTCTATTTGCTAAACGATCAAAGCTTAATGCTCTTTGTCCGAATCTCAATAGCTGACAAAAAAAAAAATATTTCTTGACACTATAAATAATTTTTATATTTTTCAGATTCATTTTTCATCTTGGAAATGAAAATTTCTAATAAAAAACGCAAATTACAAAAATTTAGTTTCCCAAATTTCTTTCTGATCATTTTTCAAATTCAAAATCCCGTACGAAAAAAATATATATATCCGGATATATCCAGGCAAATCTGGAATATGTCGCATATATGCAACATATATATAAATATATGTCTCATACATGCAGATTTGCCCGGATATATCTGAATACATATTTTTTTCGTATGGGATGAAAATTTCTAAAAAAAAACCGCAAATTACAAAAATTCAGGTTCCCAAATTTCTTTCTGATCATTTTTTATCTTCAAAATGAAAATTTCTAAAAAAAAGCCACAAATTACAAAAATTTAGTTTTCCAAATTTCTTTCTGATCATTTTTCATCTTCACAATGAAAATTTCTAAAAAAAAACCGCAAATTACACAAATTCAGTTTCCCAAATTTCTTTCTGATCATTTTTCATCTTCAAATTAAAAATTTCTAAAAAAAAGCCGCAAATTACAAAAATTTACTTTCCCACAGTTCCATCTGAAAACATTCTGTCAAAATTTATTATAAGTAATTTGACAGAACGGTAATTATTTTTTCAAATATTCTTTTCCAAAAATTTTTTTGATAGCAATTGAAAAGTTTTCTTAATTTCAGTGCCAACGACAATAAACATTTTAGCCTAAATTTTTTTTTAGTATTTTAATTTACCCGAAATTTTCCTGAAAAATTAAATTTTGTTCAGACATTCAAAATAAAAAAAATTTTTTTTTGAATCACATATATATGTATCAAGAGAAACGAAGTGAAAAGAGGTAACATTAATAATAATTTCTGGGTGAGTAAACAGAGAATATCCGCAAACTTTAACCGACTACTAGGGTGAAAACGACTCGTTATTTGGGGTCACAGAGACATACTGAAATTCTATTCAAAACAATTAAATGATTCTCATGGTTCTATTATCCATTGCAATTCAATAATAACGACAAAAATTTTTCCATCAAAAACAGAACTAAATAATAATTTATAAAAAAAATCTTATAAAATGATATTGAATAAATTTTCAAAAAAATTTTCTCTATAAAAAAAAAGTAAACTGCTGTACATACATCATGGACAAAGCGATATTTCAATCGACAGTGAATTGACGCCAAGAGTCTTGGGAGTCTAGCTACTCGAAGGCTAAAATTCCATTTCGCCAGCGAATAGCAAAGCGAAGATGACAAAGTAGAGGAAAATTGAGAAATTGCTTCTTGTAGTGCCATCGTCTTCATCCCTGTGCTCATCTCAGCCTCCGTCTTTGTCGTTGTAGTTCAAGAAGACCTAGTGTACTACCACCCGCACCAACATTCAGAAACTCAAACTCTCGCGGGACAAGAACTCAACTAAAACCCTTACCTACCTCGAGTGAAGAAAGAGTATAAGTAGATTCCCGAGGCCTTTGTAAAATCCCCGCGACACGAGGATCGTAAATAGACGAATATCCGTGGGAAAAAAAAAATTCTTTTTTTATATAAAATTGATATAAGTTATTTTATATTTAATATAAGGGTCAATTGAGTTTTGGAAATTTACTGTAAAATATTAAATTTTATTGCTGATATTAAACTTTTTTTTTTTTTTTTTTTGAATGGATGATAAATTATTTGAATGATTTAGTAATCAATTTTAGTTGAAAAAATTCGAAAAAAGTAGAATAGTTTGATAATTAAAGTATTGAATCCTCTTAAACTCTTATTGTTATCACATTAATTTAATCGGCGACATATTTCTTTATTAAGTCGACACAATACCGTACTACTGAGATTACTCGAGCTGGAAATCCCTCTATTGTAGTTTGTACAATCAAGTAAAATGTTATGGAGTTAGATCGATCGATGCCAAGAGCCAACACAATAGCCACAAGCAATTTTTTATATAATCTTGAAGACGTCAAAAAAATTACTATCCAGAAATGAAAAATAATAAAAATCTTAAAATATAAATAATTAAGACTAAAAGAAAGACAGCTATTAATATTAAGATACATTTTATTAATAAATTGTATTTACAGATACACATTAATTTAAATAAATATAAAAAAAAAATATATAAAATTATAATTAAATACGATGAAATATTTAAACTATTTATCGTACATTTATACAGTTTAAATTAAATATATTTGTACATGAAATTGTAAATGAATATAAATTTATGGTAATAAAAAATACAATTGTTAAATATACATTTATATAAAATAAAGCATTAATTTATTTTACAATCGCAACTTAATAATATATAGTGACAAAAAATATAGCTTTCAATTATACAACCAAACTGCAGCTGCATTAAAAAATACGTAAGCTCGCAATTTAATAACTATTTTATTTATTTATTTTAATCACGCTAAATATATTAATGCCACGAGTTAAATAGATTATTTTTAAATTACTCTCGGATTAATTAATTTTGCGTGTTACAGCCAAATGTTACTTTCATTTTTTTTTATCTTACATTTTAAACATTGCAATTTCCCACAATGGAATTTATTTTTTTTTTACTAATTACTAGGACCAAGATTTTTGCTTTTATTTTAAAATAACAATTAATAATTAATGGTTACAAATTTTGGAATTACAGTGGAAATATTGGCTGTATAAAAAAATTTTTAGAATAAAAGTTGTAGGAAATTTTATTTTCTAGAGAAAATGTCTCTTATAATTTTTTTATACGATCAATATTTTCACCGTAATTTCAAAATTAAAATTTTGATAATTAACAAAAATTTCAATAATTCATTATGAATCTCAATTTTGGAATTACGGTGGAAATATTGGCAGTATAAAAAAATTTTTCAAATAAAAGTTGTAGGAAATTTTATTTTCTAGAGAAAATATCTCTTATAATTTTTTTATACGACCAATATTTTCACCGTAATTTCAACATTAAAATTTTCATAATTAACAAAAATTTGAATAGTTCATTATGAATCTCAATTTCGGAATTACGGTGAAAATATTGGCCGTATAAAAAAATTTTTTAAATAAAAGTTGTAGGAAATTTTATTTTCTAGAGAAAATGTCTCTTATGATTTTTTTATACGATCAATATTTTCACCGTAATTCCAAAATTGAGATTAATAATGAATTATTTAAATTTTTGTTAATTATGAAAATCTTAATTTCGAAATTACGGTGAAAATATTGGTCGTATAAAAAAATCATGAGAAATATTTTCTCTAGAAAATTAAATTTCCTACAACTTTTGTTTAAAAAGTTTTTTTATAAGACCAATATTTTCGCCGTAATATTAAACATTTGAACCATTTAGTTCGAAGTTAAGGCAAAAATCTTGTCCTTACTAATCACTAATTTCCTTAATTATATTTATCATTAAATACTGTCACAATTTATACTTTTATCAATAGATTTTTTTTTACCTTAATAACTAAAAGATTTTTTTTTTAATACTTCTGACGATTGACCCACTGTAAAAAATTCGCGGAATGAACGCGAATTAAATCCAGAGTGAATGCGAATTTCAATAAAATTCCGATCACTCTGAAATTACTCTGTTGAAAAAACGAATATTTACTCCGTATGCGAAGTGATTTTTTTTTACTCCGGAAATCTGAGTAACGATTTTTAAAAAATCCCAATTTTTTACAGTGTGATATTTTATTTTTATAATTAATAATTAATTAATTAACTTAAATTAATGACTTACTCTAGGGTCTTTGGACTAGACAATACTCGTTCATTCTAATTGAATAGAATGTAAAAAAATAATTAAATAAACAATAAAAAAAATCGCAAATAATAATTTCCACACTGAATTATTTTTAGACGGTAATCAAAACTAATAACTACTGACGATAATTTTTTCTTGACTTCTATAAATGTTGAGTACATGACTTTTAATTATTTAAACATTGATAATTATTTTTTTTCTACACAATAACATTAATTAATTATACTTCCTTAATTATCTTTGATGCGTTAGCTGTACGATCCAGAAAACTCTGACAATTATTATTACAGAATTATTTAATTACTAATTAATAATTAATATCTACACTACTTATTTTTTAAATACTTAAATATTTTTTAAATAATTTTATTTCATTCAACAATCGTTTAAATTCGTATTTATCTTTTACTCTGTAATTTTATTATAAAAATTATATTTTTTATTTATCAATAAATATTTTTTTAATTACAATCTAAGAACTTAAATTATCATTAAAAAAAATACTAATTATTAAATAAAAAATTTACAAATAAAAAAAAAAAAAAAAATTAGACGGAATGACCAGAATTAAAAAAATTATTACAGACTAGATATTTGTTTGGCATCCGATTAAATTCTTTATACACGACTAGATTTCATAAATTTTTTGTACTTAAAAAAAAAAAAGTTCAATTCAATAAATACTTTATGCTGACTCTACTGACTATAGCTGACTAGTTTATAAACTATACATGACTAGAATAAAAAAAAAAAATAATAAAAATAGTAAAGCCCAAGTTGATGATAATATTTTGATTGTGCACTCACGCAAATTGAAAGCCGTAATCTTGTGGTGAAGAAGCGTTTAATTCACATGAGATCGAGCCCAAATCTCCAGTAAAGACTCGGTCGTCGGGGTAGAGGTCTCGCGGGAAACTGCTGGTGTCATGGCATCTCATTGGTAAGAGGCCCGCTGGCAAGTTGCATCGCAGCCAGTGATTTCGACGCCAAGGTGCTTCCAGTTTCCATACAAATATTTTCATTGCTACTACTGCTGCTATTGCTATTACTACTACTAATAATATTATTATTATTACTATTATTATTATTATTAATATTGCTACCATTAATATTATTATTAACAATCAAAATATTGTTATTTGCTTCTGGATGTTGTGCAGCCAGATGTTTGCGCAGTGCAGTTTGTCGTGTAAATTTTGCGTCACACTTGTTGCAACAAATTTCCTGGATCACTGAAGCTGAAGAGACAGCAGCAGAAGAAGAGGCAGCTTGACCAGCCGCTGAATCTCCAGCAGGTGGACGCGGCTTGTGCCAGCGGCGATGGGATGCCAAGTTTGCTGGACAAGAGAACCTTTTGTCGCACTCAGGACACCGGTACTCGACGTGTGCTATTCTCGAGCACCTGTGCTGCGCCAGCTGAAACGCGTCCTCGTGTAAATGACGGCATAGTTTACACTGATACGGGCCAAGACGATTTTCAATTTTAGCCAACTCAGCACGTGCCTCTTCGGTAACTTCGACGACATTAAATGCCGGGTCAATGTCACCTGTGACTACGGCCTCGTCAGGACCAAGAATTACTGTGCCCGATACTGGACTGCTGGTATCTTCATCAAACTTTAGTCTCCTCGCGTGTTTTTTCTTCGGGCGGCTTATTTTATCAACAGATGATGACTTCGGAGTGACGTTGATGCTGGTCATGGATCCAGGAGAGTCTTCGTCTTCACGAGGCCGCCGACGAGGACACTGGGGTGGCGATGGTGTGCTGGGGGGTGTCATGGGTGCATGGACACCCTGAAGATGATGCTGGGGAGTCAGCAGTAATTGCTGCTGGTAACTCTGCATTGACCTCAAGGTACTGGGTGAGGTGAGGAGCAATTTCTGACTGGGACTGGGACTTGAACTTGGACTCTGATAGATATCACTGTACACCGGATCTTGACTACTTGGCCGTGCACGCAATTCGTCGTAGAAATGGTAAGCACGTGCCACTGGACTGCGTTGTTCTTCAATACCAAATCTACTGTCCCAATCATGATGGTATCTCTTTTCACGATCATACCCACTGTCCTCTGGATAATCAGGACGATCTTCGATGTCATCTACTTCGATAGTTTCACTGTCATCGGTAGCTGGAGTTTGTGGAGGCGCCGGTGGCTTCAAAGACAGATCCAGTGGACTGGGACTCGCAGGTAGACTTGGTCTCGGTGGCTCGACAGCTGCCAGAGCATGATGGTCTGACAGATAAGCGTTCTCCAGAGATGCAAATCGCGAGACCGGGCTGTATGGGTGCACTGCTTCTCCGTAATATCCCCCGAGATAACACAGTCCAGGTGGCGGCAAAAATGAACGTGGCAATGCGCTGTGCAACATTATGACGGATGTCAAATCACCTTTTATATATTTTTATCTATTGTTTTTTTTTTGTTATTTTTCTGAATTAATTAGACGGCACTGATGAGTTAATTAACATCACATCGAAATGTTCACCGCGTCCGCGAAGCTTTTGTTTACATCTGGGACGCGGTTCACAATTACAGAACTTCGATATAGTTTTAGTCGAACTTATTTGTTTGTTTATTTAAGATCGCACGGAGCCGTGATAATTTTCCTCTCGGCGGTGGCCAAACGCCGTCTGTCGGAAGGACGCTTTGAACGACCTACGTATAGTCCGAGGCTCCGCCTACGATCTTTTTAGTCACCAGGTTTCGATTGGTCGTACCACCTCCTTCAATAGCGCGCCGACGCGTGCTTTTCATCATATATATATACACATTCATACCAAACGGTTTTATCGCAACATATATATACGTATACCTATATATATGACTGAACTATTTTATGTACCTCGGATGGGGTATTGCGGTGCTCCATGGCCTTCACTTGGAAACAGGGGGATAGTTTACCCTGCTACTGCTACTGCGACTAAAACTTCTCCTACATCATCTGCAGATGAAATATTTTCAGAACTAAATATTTTCTAAATTTTATCACGCGATAATATTTATTGACATCAAAAGATTTGTAAATCCTAAAATTATCATCATGAGATTTTATTTTATATGAACTTTAAAAAATCTGGAGTAAATTCGGAGTAATTATGGATTTTTTAAAATTCAAATTCACTCCGTCTTCTGGTTCCAGGGTTAAAAAAAAAAATTACTCCGCAAACGGAGTAAATAGGGAGTTTTTTTTCAGAGGAGAGATTTGGATTTTTTTTCCCCATCTACTTCGATCTGAAGTTTTACTGCTGAAATAAACTGGAGTGAATCTGACTCCCAGGGAAAAATTATCCGCTCCGAATTTAATCTGCGTTTACTCTGAAATTTTTTACAATAAAACTGGGGGTCAAAATTATCTGATGATTTAATTTAATGATTTAAATAGAGATATTATGTTACAATCTTATCACACGCATTAGTAATTTGAATTAAAGGTACTTATAGGAAGGGTGTAACGACGAAAGAAGTCGCATTTCGATCGCTTTTACTAAATTACGATAATAATATAGCAGTAAAAATTTACATTGATAATTAAAGAGGCTGTAGTTGGTCAGAACGTTTATGAATAATAAAATAAATATATAACAATACTTGTAATATATAGCAACGAGTATTGTTAGAGGTGAATAAATCGATTGCGCTCTTGTATATTCTGCTATGAAATATAAAAAATATTTTTCTCGACCCCTCAAAAAAATGACATAATTTTTTTTTTTATGAAAAATTACCGCTGATTTTTTAAAAATCATCGCAACTAAATTTTGAGTTTGAATGATAAGTAAAAAAAATTAAAAAATTTATTCATTGATGTCGAATGAATATAAATAAATATACTAAATATATAACTTGTAAAAATCCATTGAAATTTAAAAAATAATATTTCGAAATAAAATTTGATATTTTCATATTTTACGAAATAGATACGATAGCTTACATCTAAAAAAAAATATTGTCAACTCCAGTAAAAAAAAAAAATACAAAAATTATTTTTTTTCCACAATTTATCACTTGAAAGTCATGAATAAAAAAAAATAATTTGAAATTCATTCAACACCAGCTGATAAGGATTAAAATCTATAAATACTTCCTTTTAATTTTATATATATTTAATAATATGTAAATAAAATTTATGACATTCATTTTTACTGTTAAACTGTCAGTAATTTTTAACAACTGATTTTTTTATTAAATAAAAAAAAACAACAGTATCATAGAAATACTTAATGGCATATGTGGAAAAATATAAACCGCTTAGGGTGCAACAAAGTGTTTTTTGTTCGCATTACAACTTTGTAGTCGAAACAAAAATAACTTTTTTCATCGAGCACTTTTAACAACAATTCAATTATCATCACGGCAATATAATAGACATACTGCAATACATGTGGATATATATAACAAAGTAAAATATATGATTTTTTATACCGCACATAGTCTGATGTCTCGAACGCTATCATATGTGCAGCGATAATTTGCAGTACAATTCTATCGTGCGTCGCACCCCATAATTTGAATCTATAAGCAACTCTTCTTCGAAAAAAAAACATATATATATATATGTATTTTATTTCTTTGTGCTCACAATGATTTACACGAGCTTTATTATTGATCTTTTACAAAGTAACAAAGCAAAGAGATAATAAAAAAAAACTGAAAACCGCCTGACCCTGCGGGCCAGCCCCAAAACTTCCCGCTGTTTTCGAGCTCGGAAACTTTATTACTCGTAAATTTTTGAGCTCTTCGAGCTCCGGTAGGCCGGTAAAACATACCACTGAAAAATTATAAATTTTGACCGACGATATCTTTGGAACGAATGAACCGATTTGAAAATTCTTGGTGGCAATCGAAAGAGCTCAAGAAGACTTAAAACTGATTACATTTTGAGGTGAATCGGAGAAATAGTCTATAAGTTATACGCAAATAACTTAAAACAAAAAAAATTTTCAATTTTTATTCTTCGTACACTGATAAAAAAGTTGACTTGATTCAAGAGCGAAAATCTTGAACTAAGAATAGCATTTTGAAGAAAATGATTTTCTTGAATCAAGAGAAAAAATTCTTGAACCAAGAGAAATTTACTTGAACCAAGAATAATTTCTTGGCTCAAGAAGTTTTTTTCTTAACTCAAGAAAATCATTTTCTTCAAAATGCTATTCTTAGTTCAAGATTTTTTCTCTTGAATCAAGTTAATTTTTTTATCAGTGAATAACTCGTAAATTACATGCCCGATCTACCCCAAAATCTAATCAATTCTACGTTTTGGTGAGTCCTTTCGATTGCCACCGACGTTCAAATCGGTTGATTCGTTCCAAAGATATCGTCGGACAAAAAAAGTTTACACACTCACACACGTCAACATCTGATGAAAACTCGATTTTTGAAAATCGGACCGAAACCAATAACTTCCCTTTTTTGAAAATTTGAAATTTTCTTAGCGGGAAGTTAAAAAAAGTATTGAAATAAATGAAAAAATTCGAGCGTTGGATAGTCGAGTATTTTTACAATAAAATAATTTTTTTTTTTTCGCACATTTAATCTTTTATCCTCAAGAGACTTGTGGTCACGAAGTCCCGACAATCACCGTGTAATTGGGCAAGAGGCTCTTGAAGACCTTCTTGATGGAAGACACTAGACTGTCTACAAATTTATCGTTCATTAATATCAAGTATTTTTATGCTCCAATAAATTGGAATTTGAAAAAAAAAAGTCTGTAGATTTTAGTAAATAACGATTATAGTAAACTAGGTATATTCACCTGGTAAAATAAATGTTTAATATATATATAGAATGTTATATGTTTAGTTAAACAATAGTATAGTGAATTATTAGTGCATTTAGCCCGCGGCGATGCACTCTGCCAGGAATTAAATCCGCGCAACAAATCGTTTCGTTTAAACTATGAATAAAAAATAAAATCCTCTATGAAAAATAAATATGAAAAAAAAAAAGTTTAATATAAACAGAAATAAAAATAAAAACTAAAACAACGAGTGTACTAAAATATCTATATGAAAATCTTTCAACCAAGATCTTGCGCTCTGAATAATAGACGAGTGTAAAATCTCTACGTACTCTGCGATCCATTAGTCGGCCGTTAATTCTCCATCCGAAAGACTTAGACTTAAATAATAATAATAATAACAATATTTAAATATAAAGACAGTAATAAAATTAATATATAAATTACAAAGTAATGAGCGCGCGAATAAAAAAAATTAAAAATTAGTGACCGGCAGCTTAAACAGCGAAAATATTTTTTACGGTTGAAGCTGCCATAGAGGAGAATAAAGCAGGTATGGAAGTTGCTGAGAGCTTTAAAACTTTTTACGGCATATATATAAGCTCCTCGTAGGATATTCGAACCGTGGAGGTAGAAGTTGAAGCAGCAGCGAAAGTATAAGCAGAAGCAGAGCCAGAGGTAGAGGTAGAGGCAGTCAGAGGCAGGAAAAGTAGCCGTGATAGAGGATAGCAGACGAGTGGTGGTAGCAATACATATTTTATGCGATTTTAATGTGTCTCTGGCCGATTTACTGCAACACAAGGCTGCTATACGTCGAGGAGCTAGAGGATGTGCACGAGGATTGCCTCGGGAACGACGTTTGATACATCATACTCATAAGCTAAGCCTTGGAGACCGCGATGCCGTGATGTTCTAATCGGCTTATTAAACTAAACCTAGTCCATTTCATGACTATACCTTGAGTCCATCAAAGCTGCTATGCAGATCATTTAGATTCTCTGTCATCTCGTACACCTTCCGCGCTATTAAATATTAACCCGAATCTGCTGCAATGCATCGATAATTCACGTCCGTAAATTCCGCATCTAAAATATTCAATAAATAACTTGGATCATTTATTATTATCATCATATATTTTTATAAAATTAGTAAATAATGCGGTGGTAAATTTTAAAAAATACGGATATGGAGAATTAACAAATACCGTTGGGTGTGAACGGGTGGTGAATATTCTTGTGAATATATATATATATATATATATATTTGCCGATCGAATCCAGGGGAACACGAGCTCCAGCCCTAGGCCAGGATGTGCATTATTGGATAAAGTTACATTAAACACACACAGCATGTATGTTATTGTCTCCTGTCTCGCTTCCATTCCATACGTCGTTCGACATATATGTGCGTGATGTGTCTTCGCTTAGATATATATATATAACTTGTACCAGGAAAATTCAGTTTTATCAATTATTCAGCTCGTCTATCTGTATTATCATGAATTTATCGTGAAAACCAACCCACGCAGGAGAGTATGCTAAAATATTCTTAGTATTTTTCATATATTCAGCGTTAAAAAAATATTTACAATCTTTATATAAATAATTATTGTCTAAAATAACAGTGGGCTTATAATTATATGTACATATTTAAAATAACTTTTTTTTCGAGTAAGGATTTTCTAGCTTGGCCTTCTTCGCAGACTTCGGCGTGTCGCCGGCAGCGGACTTGCGTTTCCGCGCCTGGAAAATAAATTTAATATTTTTATTCATTAATTTTAAATTAAAAAAAAAAAATTAATGAATAAATCCTCGTACCTTTTTGTCGTCGGTGTTGGCATTTTCTTCGTCTCCGTCGGCTACATCGTCTTTGGTGTCGTCAACAGAAGGACTTAAATGCGTGAATAAAAAATGTTTCGAGTGGTTAGAGTTCAGAGAACTGTCTGATTGTTTAATTACTTGAGCCAGTCGCGCTAAGGCTTCATCTCCGCGGGCTAAAAACGATCCACGTTTCATAGCGTTCTGAAAAAATAAATTGACAATTAATAAGTTGCAATTTTTTATTAAATAAATTTAATTTTTTTCTACTCACGTGCAAAAGTTTAGATTTTTCAGAAACGGGCGTTCCCATTAACTCGGTGACAGCGCGAGGAATGATCGGTTTTTGGGCAACGATTTCCACACTCTGCTGCTCAATGCAGGCCTTTTTTTTCTTCAGAACCTTCATACCCAGTTTGAAAAACTGCCCGCCCATGCCCAGCTCATTTTCCAACAAATCATCAGCGGATTTCAGTTTTTCTTCCATAAATTTCTCCCTCTCTAGTCTCATTTTACGCCACTCGATTTCGTTGGCCAACTCAGTGGGATCGGCCGGATTATCATCGTCGTCTTCGTCGTTCCTCGGTCCGCCCAACAAATCGTCGCCGAGTTTATCAATATTTTTCCACTTGAAACGCCGCTCCCTGCCGGCACCATCAGTATGCAAATCGCCGTCCTCGAAGAGTAATTCCTGCAGCATCCTAACGTCTCTTTGATCGTCATCAAGAACCTGCCGGGCGTGGATTTTACCCAACTGATCCCTCATTTGATCCTCGTCGATATCCTCAGCGTCACCTTCCTCCAATTCCAATTTATCTAAATCTTTCTCATCCTCGTCCTCGGATCCCCACTCGCTCTCGCTGAGTTCAGCTTCAGCTTCGAGGAAATTAGCCGCAACTTTTTTTATCTCACGTTTCGGTACGACGACGACCTCATTCTCTTCAGAATCGTAATCAATAAATTTTTCCTCCTCACTCTGATCCCCGGCGTCTTGTTCTTCATCACTAAAATTATCGTCATCCTCGTCCTCATCTTCGTCATCAGACAAAACTAATTTATTTATTTTCCTTTTCTTCAATACTTTTTTCTTATTTTTATTCTCGCCATCAACCTCATCCTGGTCTTCATTTTCCGACGACGAGGAAACTATTTTTAATGACTTCCACGCAGACTCAGTCTTATTTACCTCCTCAGTCTTATCAACTTTTTCCACTTCCTCGGGCTTTTTCTTCGCTCCTTCTTCGGCGCCAGTCTGTGAATTTTCATCGAACCTCAAACACATGTCCTGCGACGACTCTTCAATATTATTAATCACACTCTGGGATCCATAATCCGGTGTTGCAAATGTACCAGAGCACAAATTAATAATCTGTGAATCAGTTATCGGTTTTTCAGTCGTCCGGGAATCAATTAAACCACTCAATCGCGGATTACCGGCCTCTGCGCTGTTATTCGCATCAGTAAATTTACCCGAGCACAGATTCATTAATTCGTCATCAGTCACTGGTTTACTCTGTACCTCAAATAATTTTCCCGGCGATTCGTTTATACCCCCAGGTGTGCTGTCAATATCCCAGCTAAGTTGACTTGGCAACGACCGCACTGGAGACTCAGACAGTCCCTGGGTTGATTTATTACCAAAGACACTGAACGGCGTGCCGCGCGAGTACGGAGTCAGCGGACTCTTGTAAGCAGGACTAGGATTTGTTTGACCTGCTGGCAATTCAATGTCTTCATCATCAGCAAAAATATCAACATCCGTTCTAGTCCGTTCGATCAAATTCTTTTCAGCTTTAGAATTTTCTGTATCAGAGTTCGAATCTTCATCAGCTGCAACAATTCTACTAAATCTTTTACGTCCCTGAGTATTATCTTTCTTATTCTCTTCATCTTCTTCTTTATCATCATCATCTTCTTCTTCTTCCTCTTCTTCTTCATCATCACTCAAGCGAATGTCATCCTCATCACTGACTTCAGCTTCATCATCACCAAAATCACAACTTTTGCGTTTGTCTTTCATCGGAACATCATCTTCTTCAAGTTCTTCCTCTTCCTCCTCATCAACGTCCATCAATTCTTCTTTCTCCCCAGCATCTTTCTCTCCATCTTCCTCCTCTTCTTCTTCTTCCTCTTCATCTACCAAAGACTCCTGTTCCTTCTGCTTCCACTCCTCGTTCCTCTTGCTCGCCATCTTCTTCTTCAAGTCTTCCTTCAACCGGACCAACTTCGCTCCCGGTTTGTTCAGCTCCGGATCATCAACATTGTCAGTCGTATGCTTGTAAGACAAAATATCCTTCGTAACTTTTAACCCCGTGGCCGTGACTTCCGTCTGTAGAACCGTAACTTCACCCTTGACGTCAGAATGTTTGCTAGCAGAGTGCTTGGACAAGAATCTATCAACCAAACTATCAACGGCTTCTTTATTCGGCTTCGTTTGCTGAGTGAAGTCAATCACCATGCCCGGGATACCGCGAATTTTCGGCTTCAGCTCCGCGAAACTCATCAGCGTTTTTTTCTTGTCCACCGCGCTGACGTTACTCGTCACCGCAAATGAATTTTTATCAGTCTCCATGTCCTCGAATACAGGAGGCGGTAAGCCAACAACATCAGGATTTTCCCCAGACTGCGACATGCCATCACCGCTAAATTCATCATCAGTATTGTCAATAATTGATGTCTTGCTGATAGATGATTCAGAGCTTGAAGGATTTAACGAAACTGATTGTACACCATTTGGTTTAACGTTTTCATCGGTGGTCAATAATCCCGCGGTTAAATCCTCGCATTTATCAAGCTCTTTACCGTCACTTTTATCGGATTGCGCTGAATTTAAATCCTTTGTTTGTGACAGTTCTAAATTATCATTGCAGTTGTTGTTATCCGCTTGGGTTTTATCATTTTCACCTGACGAAATAATAATATCTGACTCTAAATCCGTGCTAGTTGTGCTGATAGCGTTGCTTATTGTGTGTACAGCATTCGAAAGAGCGGGGTCGTTTGACTCTAGACTAGAAAATTCATTTCTTTCTACAGACAAACCAGCCTCCTTGTCTAGATCGTCAGTAACTTTCTCTGCAATATTATTGGCATCTACTTCACAGCTTGAGTCTTTTGATAATTTTTCAGTCTCTGGATTGACGTCTGCCGAATCAGTAGATTGAGATTTTAATTCAAAAGAGTCACTGGATTCATCATTAAATAATTGTCTAGTTACTTGCTTTACTGCATCTTTAATTATATCATCTTCAGATGATTTTTCTTGACTTGAAACTTGAGAATCTGCTGACACTTCAGTACCAGGACCGGCATCAGCACCAGAAGCAGCATCAGCACCAGGGCCAGTGTCAGCAGCACCGGATCTAGCATCAGTATCAACTTCATCCTCAGAATCAGAAGACTTGTAAAATAATTCAGCTTCTCGTTCCTTTTCCTCTAGCGCACGACTGACAATTTCAGCAGACATCTTCATTTTAGCGAACGTCGACATGGCTTGCGGCAAAACCGGTGCTATTTTTTTCCTGTTAAGAAACTCTTCAAGTGTCCGCTGCTTGGGACGGTGATAAGGCAACGAGACCGGGGCTTCCCGTAGCAATCTCTGTGTCTCGCTATGAATTTGTCTCATCGCTTCATCTTTGGCAGACCGCTTCGACCCAGTTCTCTTCTTCTCTTTCTTCTTAGACTTCTTCGCGCCTCCAGTCTCTTCCTCTTCCTTTTCCTCCTCTTCATTATCGAATCCCAGATTACTGCGACCGACAGATTTATGTACAATTTCTTCGTCAGAATCCGAGTCAACCAAATCATTCAATCGCTTGGATTTATTTATGGCTTCTAGATCATCACTGGAGTCATTGCCATTGTCCCTATTGCTGTTATTTTTTTCAGGAGATTCTTCACTGGAATCGCTATTTATTCTCAGTCGGGATTTACCGGTAGACTTCAGTGGACTGAATCCTTTGGTACTGGAGCTAATAGTCACGGAATAATTTTTTTTACTTGAGGAATCGTCATCAGAATCACTGTCTATTAAAGTTCTCAGCCTCAAAGCTGTTCTTTTTTTTACTATCTTATCATAGTCGTAATCATCACCATCATCGCTGGAGTCTGATTTTTTTTCTGCGTCCATATTATTGTCTCTGTCTACGGGTGGGTCAATTCCGCTGGATTCACTTGTTGAATGCGATGTCTCATCAATTGAATCGACTTTATTTACTAAACTACTCGAATTATTTACTCCAGCATCACCATTTTCAGTCACCAGGTCATCAGTATTTACAGTGGATTTATGAAGGTCCATTACTGGGTCTAAAAATATTAAATTGACTTGAAAATAATTAAATAAATAAATTTATGACAAGAAATTATTATTTTCTTACCTTGCTGACTGTCAGAATTTTCAACAGGTTCCATATTTATACAAAATTTACTTACAATTTAAATTAAAAACTTTACTAAGTGATAATAATTTTATGGACGAATATATTTTATTTATTTAACAACAAACACACGACAAATGATTTATGAGTCAGCTGAGAAATCCCGCCAAAATTGACGAGTCTAACCTAGTTTTTGTCAACTTGTAGATGTTCTTCATCAACTAGCGACATCGTTTTGTCTCGTTGATAAAATAGAGTTCAGGTTTTTTTGAATATCGGCGGCGTTGGCGCCAATAGAAAGTGGCGGGAAAAAAATAATTTTTGAATAAAAAGGACATAGGTCGGCGCCGCGCGTAGTCCAGTCGGCCTGGAAAAAAAAAGGGGTTTGTTGGCAACTTTTCGACAAAATGGTCCGATTTTGAATTTTTTTTTTTTAAAATACTCAGAAAAATATTCTAAACATTTGTGTGTATGTGGGAAGTGTTGCTTTTTTTTTGTTTAAAAAATAGCGTTTTAGCGTTGAGCTTTAAATTAAAATATCTCAGAAACTACGCAAAAGTAGTCGAGACATGCTGCGTATGAAATTTAGAGAATTGAATAACGAACAAAATGAGCCCAACCCGATTTCTCTACGACCAATAGTTTGCGAGATATTAATTTTTTAATGCAGAAAAACGCGGTTCCGCTCGAACGCTTATAAACAAATAGCTGTAACTCCTCGAAAAATCATTCGATTTACTTTTTTTTTTTTTTGAATTACAGCTATTGTTGTCTACTATAAGCAAAAAAATCAGCTAAGCTAAAAAAAATTTTTTTGAATTTATAGGAATTATTTTCAGTTTTTCGAATTTATGCATTAAAAAATAGTTAAAATTCGAAAAAAAATATTTTGTTTGCATATAAAACTTTGACCAGCACCATAGAATCGATGTGAGAAAAAATATTTTTTTTTTTAAATTTTTTTTATGCAAAAATTTAGCTTACAAGTTTAAAAAAATATGAGCTCTACGGGGACTTGAACTCAACTCCGAGACAGTGCGCGTGCGCCATTCCCCTCAAACCGTTGTCGGCGAAATATGGGGGAAATAATAATAATGTGAGGCATATAATAATAATAGCAAGCGGCCGCTCAGATACTCGGAGTAATTCGTTTTTTCATTCTTATTTATAATTTATTTTTTTTTTTAAAGTCTTAATTAACTTTCAAAAAATCGTTACGACAATATAGGTATCAATCGATTCCAAATTTTGTGAATCGTCCAGAAAATCTATCGATTTAAGATCGATTTTTGAAATGTTAACTAACATTTTTTATAAACAAATAAGTTTATGAACTTTCAAAAAATCGTTACGACAATATAGGTATCAAACGATTCCAAATTTTATGAATCGTCCAGAAAACCTATCGCTAAAAGATCAATTTTTGAAATGTTAACTAACTTTTCCTATAAACAAATAAGTTAATGAACATTTAAAAAATCGTTTCGATAATGTAGGTATCAATCGATTTCAAATTTCATTAATCGTCTGGAAAACCTATCGATTTTTGAAATGTTAACTAATTTTTGTTTATAAACAAATAAGTTAATTAACTTTTAAAAATTCGTTTTTTCTATATAGGTATCAATCGATTCTACATTTTATAAATCGTTCGGAAAACCTATCGATAAAAGATCTATTTTTAAAAATGTTGAGTAATTATTGTTTATAAACAAATAAGTTAATTAACTTTTAAAAATTCTTTTTTTTATATATAGGTATCAATCGACTCCAAATTTTGTAAATCGTTCGGAAAACCTATCGATAAAAGATCTATTTTTAAAAATGTTGAGTAATTTTTGTTTATAAACAAATAAGTTAATTAACTTTTAAAAATTCTTTTTTTTATATATAGGTATCAATCGACTCCAAATTTTGTAAATCGTTCGAAAAACCTATCGATAAATGATCGACTTTATAAATGTTAACTAATTTTTGTTTATAAACAAATAAGTTAATTAACTTTTAAAAATTCGTTTTTTCTATATAGGTATCAATCGATTCTAAATTTTATAAATCGTTCGGAAAACCTATCGATAAAAGATCTATTTTTAAAAATGTTGAGTAATTTTTGTTTATAAACAAATACGTTAATTAACTTTTAAAAATTCGTTTTTTCTATATAGGTATCAATCGATACAAAATTTTGTGAATCGTCCAGAAAATCTATCGATAAAAGATCTTTTTTTAAAAATGTTGACTAATTTTTGTTTATGAAGAAAAAGCTAATAAACTTTAAAAATATCGATTCGACAATATTTAGTCCCTCGGCTGAAGAGGGAAGCCCGTATGCACTTTTAGGTCCCCGGATTCTGATTAATGATATTTACGTATTTTTTTCCGAGGATCACGAAAAACTAGGTTATTTTGCTCGCCGATGGTAGGTTTAATTGTTAATAACAATTTAATTGTTTATAACGATATAAATCAAGAAGGACTGATTTGACGGGGAAGTTTATTTAAAAAAAAAGTTTTAAAATTAAAAAACCAACAAAAAATGTCCTTATCATTTTTTTGATAGAATGAATATTTTCGGAGATAGCGCAAAAAACAACAAGTAGCGGTCGAACCTCTCTCTCGCGCGCACGCATCCCACAGACTCTAGCGACGAACGACAGGCACAGAAAAATACAGGGACGAAAAAAAAATTCAATTCTCGGTGTCAACTAAAGATTAAGAAAAGAAACTCATAGATATCATAGAGGAGACTCTATGGAAAATTTCCAGACCCATAATCGATGGATCCACCCCATAGACACCGAGTAACAGCCCTATAAAAGGGGGTTTTTTAATTAAATTGACGGATTTTCGACTTTAGAAATTTCAATCCTCGGTGTACACCTGAGATTAAGGAAGGAAACTCATGGGAATCTTTGAGGACACTATACAGAAGATTCCCAGACCCATAATTAAAAGATTAACCCCATAGACACCGAGTAACAGCCCTATAAAAGGGGGTTTTTTAATTAAATTGTCGAATTTTCGACTTTAGAAAATTCAATCCTCGATGTACACCTGAGATTAAGGAAGGAAACTCATGGGAATCTTCTAGGACACTATACAGAAGATTCCCAGACCCATAATTAAAAGATTAACCCCATAGACACCGAGTAACAGCCCCATAGAAGGGGGTTTTTTAATTAAAGTGTCGAATTTTCGACTTTAGAAAATTCAATCCTCGGTGTCCACCTGAGATTAAGGAAGGAAACTCATGGGAATCTTCTAGGACACTATACAAAAGATTTCCAGACCCATAATTAAAAGATTAACCCCATAGACATCGAGTAACAGCCCCATAGAAGGGGGTTTTTTAATTAAAGTGTCGAATTTTCGACTTTAGAAAATTCAATCCTCGGTGTCCACCTGAGATTAAGGAAGGAAACTCATGGGAATCTTCTAGGACACTATACAAAAGATTTCCAGACCCATAATTAAAAGATTAACCCCATAGACATCGAGTAACAGCCCCATAGAAGGGGGTTTTTTAATTAAAGTGTCGAATTTTCGACTTTAGAAAATTCAATCCTCGGTGTCCACCTGAGATTAAGGAAGGAAACTCATGGGAATCTTCTAGGACACTATACAAAAGATTTCCAGACCCATAATTAAAAGATTAACCCCATAGACATCGAGTAACAGCCCCATAGAAGGGGGTTTTTTAATTAAAGTGTCGAATTTTCGACTTTAGAAAATTCAATCCTCGGTGTCCACCTGAGATTAAGAAAGGAAACTCATGGGAATCTTCGAGGACACTATACAGAAGATTCCCAGACCCATAATTAAAAGATTAACCCCATAGACACCGAGTAACAGCCCTATAAAAGGGGGTTTTTTAATTAAAGTGTCGATCTTTCGACTTTAGAAAATTCAATCCTCGGTGTCCACCTGAGATTAAGGAAGGAAACTCATGGGAATCTTCTAGGACACTATACAGAAGATTCCCAGACCCATAATTAAAAGATTAACCCCATAGACACCGAGTAACAGCCCCATAGAAGGGGGTTTTTTAATTAAAGTGTCGAATTTTCGACTTTAGAAAATTCAATCCTCGGTGTCCACCTGAGATTAAGGAAGGAAACTCATGGGAATCTTCGAGGACACTATACAGAAGATTCCCAGACCCATAATTAAAAGATTAACCCCATAGACACCGAGTAACAGCCCTATAAAAGGGGGTTTTTTAATTAAATTGTCGAATTTTCGACTTTAGAAAATTCAATCCTCGATGTACACCTGAGATTAAGGAAGGAAACTCATGGGAATCTTCTAGGACACTATACAGAAGATTCCCAGACCCATAATTAAAAGATTAACCCCATAGACACCGAGTAACAGCCCCATAGAAGGGGGTTTTTTAATTAAAGTGTCGAATTTTCGACTTTAGAAAATTCAATCCTCGGTGTCCACCTGAGATTAAGGAAGGAAACTCATGGGAATCTTCTAGGACACTATACAAAAGATTTCCAGACCCATAATTAAAAGATTAACCCCATAGACATCGAGTAACAGCCCCATAGAAGGGGGTTTTTTAATTAAAGTGTCGAATTTTCGACTTTAGAAAATTCAATCCTCGGTGTCCACCTGAGATTAAGGAAGGAAACTCATGGGAATCTTCGAGGACACTATACAGAAGATTCCCAGACCCATAATTAAAAGATTAACCCCATAGACACCGAGTAACAGCCCCATAGAAGGGGGTTTTTTAATTAAAGTGTCGAATTTTCGACTTTAGAAAATTCAATCCTCGATGTACACCTGAGATTAAGGAAGGAAACTCATGGGAATCTTCGAGGACACTATACAGAAGATTCCCAGACCCATAATTAAAAGATTAACCCCATAGACACCGAGTAACAGCCCCATAGAAGGGGGTTTTTTAATTAAAGTGTCGAATTTTCGACTTTAGAAAATTCAATCCTCGGTGTCCACCTGAGATTAAGGAAGGAAACTCATGGGAATCTTCGAGGACACTATACAGAAGATTCCCAGACCCATAATTAAAAGATTAACCCCATAGACACCGAGTAACAGCCCCATAGAAGGGGGTTTTTTAATTAAAGTGTCGAATTTTCGACTTTAGAAAATTCAATCCTCGGTGTCCACCTGAGATTAAGGAAGGAAACTCATGGGAATCTTCGAGGACACTATACAGAAGATTCCCAGACCCATAATTAAAAGATTAACCCCATAGACACCGAGTAACAGCCCCATAGAAGGGGGTTTTTTAATTAAAGTGTCGAATTTTCGACTTTAGAAAATTCAATCCTCGATGTACACCTGAGATTAAGGAAGGAAACTCATGGGAATCTTCGAGGACACTATACAGAAGATTCCCAGACCCATAATTAAAAGATTAACCCCATAGACACCGAGTAACAGCCCCATAGAAGGGGGTTTTTTAATTAAAGTGTCGAATTTTCGACTTTAGAAAATTCAATCCTCGGTGTCCACCTGAGATTAAGGAAGGAAACTCATGGGAATCTTCGAGGACACTATACAGAAGATTCCCAGACCCATAATCGATAGATTAACCCCATAGACACCGAGTATCAGCCCCATAAAAGTCGTTATTGAACTTGTTTTTCGAGAATTTGAGTTAAAAAATTTAAGTTCTCGGTGTCTACTCGAGATTAAGAAAAGAAACTTATAGAATTTTTATAGTAGACCCTACTGAAGATTTCCTGACCCATAATTAATCGATCTACCCCATAGACACCGAGTGACAGCCCTATAAAAGTCGTTATTTAACTTGTTTTTCGCGAATTTAAGTGTTATAAAATTCAGTTCTCGGTGACCACTGTATATTAAGGAAAGAAACACATAGAATTTTTTTTAGTAGACCCTTCTGAAGATTTCCTGACCCATAATCAATCGATCAAATATTTAAAAAATATGTATAGTAAATATATATTTTTGATAACTCACTTTTGGCCGATTTTTATATATATTTTAAATATATTTTAGATATATTTAAGAAATATTTCAAAATACTTAAAAAATACATAGCTAAAAATATAAAATAAATATATTTTGCATATATCTAAAATATATTTGATATATATAAAATATATAAGAAAATCGGCTAAAAGTGAGTTATCAAAAATATATATTTACTAAACATATTTTTTAAATATTTGATCGATTGATTATGGGTCAGGAAATCTTCAGAAGGGTCTACTGAAAAAAATTCTATGAATTTCTTTTCTTAATCTCGAGTAGACACCGAGAACTTAAATTTTTAAAACTCAAATTCTCGAAAAACAAGTTAAATAACGACTTTTATGGGGCTGTTACTCGGTGTCTATGGGGTTAATCTTTTAATTATGGGTCTGGGAATCTTCTGTATAGTGTCCTCAAAGATTCCCATGAGTTTCCTTCCTTAATCTCAGGTGTACACCGAGGATTGAAATTTCTAAAGTCGAAAATCCGTCAATTTAATTAAAAAACCCCCTTTTATAGGGCTGTTACTCGGTGTCTATGGGGTGGATCCATCGATTATGGGTCTGGAAATTTTCCATAGAGTCTCCTCTATGATATCTATGAGTTTCTTTTCTTAATCTTTAGTTGACACCGAGAATTGAATTTTTTTTTCGTCCCTGTATTTTTCTGTGCCTGTCGTTCGTCGCTAGAGTCTGTGGGATGCGTGCGCGCGAGAGAGAGGTTCGACCGCTACTTGTTGTTTTTTGCGCTATCTCCGAAAATATTCATTCTATCAAAAAAATGATAAGGACATTTTTTGTTGGTTTTTTAATTTTAAAACTTTTTTTTTAAATAAACTTCCCCGTCAAATCAGTCCTTCTTGATTTATATCGTTATAAACAATTAAATTGTTATTAACAATTAAACCTACCATCGGCGAGCAAAATAACCTAGTTTTTCGTGATCCTCGGAAAAAAATACGTAAATATCATTAATCAGAATCCGGGGACCTAAAAGTGCATACGGGCTTCCCTCTTCAGCCGAGGGACTAAATATTGTCGAATCGATATTTTTAAAGTTTATTAGCTTTTTCTTCATAAACAAAAATTAGTCAACATTTTTAAAAAAAGATCTTTTATCGATAGATTTTCTGGACGATTCACAAAATTTTGTATCGATTGATACCTATATAGAAAAAACGAATTTTTAAAAGTTAATTAACGTATTTGTTTATAAACAAAAATTACTCAACATTTTTAAAAATAGATCTTTTATCGATAGGTTTTCCGAACGATTTATAAAATTTAGAATCGATTGATACCTATATAGAAAAAACGAATTTTTAAAAGTTAATTAACTTATTTGTTTATAAACAAAAATTAGTTAACATTTATAAAGTCGATCATTTATCGATAGGTTTTTCGAACGATTTACAAAATTTGGAGTCGATTGATACCTATATATAAAAAAAAGAATTTTTAAAAGTTAATTAACTTATTTGTTTATAAACAAAAATTACTCAACATTTTTAAAAATAGATCTTTTATCGATAGGTTTTCCGAACGATTTACAAAATTTGGAGTCGATTGATACCTATATATAAAAAAAAGAATTTTTAAAAGTTAATTAACTTATTTGTTTATAAACAATAATTACTCAACATTTTTAAAAATAGATCTTTTATCGATAGGTTTTCCGAACGATTTATAAAATGTAGAATCGATTGATACCTATATAGAAAAAACGAATTTTTAAAAGTTAATTAACTTATTTGTTTATAAACAAAAATTAGTTAACATTTCAAAAATCGATAGGTTTTCCAGACGATTAATGAAATTTGAAATCGATTGATACCTACATTATCGAAACGATTTTTTAAATGTTCATTAACTTATTTGTTTATAGGAAAAGTTAGTTAACATTTCAAAAATTGATCTTTTAGCGATAGGTTTTCTGGACGATTCATAAAATTTGGAATCGTTTGATACCTATATTGTCGTAACGATTTTTTGAAAGTTCATAAACTTATTTGTTTATAAAAAATGTTAGTTAACATTTCAAAAATCGATCTTAAATCGATAGATTTTCTGGACGATTCACAAAATTTGGAATCGATTGATACCTATATTGTCGTAACGATTTTTTGAAAGTTAATTAAGACTTTAAAAAAAAAAATAAATTATAAATAAGAATGAAAAAACGAATTACTCCGAGTATCTGAGCGGCCGCTTGCTATTATTATTATATGCCTCACATTATTATTATTTCCCCCATATTTCGCCGACAACGGTTTGAGGGGAATGGCGCACGCGCACTGTCTCGGAGTTGAGTTCAAGTCCCCGTAGAGCTCATATTTTTTTAAACTTGTAAGCTAAATTTTTGCATAAAAAAAATTTAAAAAAAAAAATATTTTTTCTCACATCGATTCTATGGTGCTGGTCAAAGTTTTATATGCAAACAAAATATTTTTTTTCGAATTTTAACTATTTTTTAATGCATAAATTCGAAAAACTGAAAATAATTCCTATAAATTCAAAAAAATTTTTTTTAGCTTAGCTGATTTTTTTGCTTATAGTAGACAACAATAGCTGTAATTCAAAAAAAAAAAAAAGTAAATCGAATGATTTTTCGAGGAGTTACAGCTATTTGTTTATAAGCGTTCGAGCGGAACCGCGTTTTTCTGCATTAAAAAATTAATATCTCGCAAACTATTGGTCGTAGAGAAATCGGGTTGGGCTCATTTTGTTCGTTATTCAATTCTCTAAATTTCATACGCAGCATGTCTCGACTACTTTTGCGTAGTTTCTGAGATATTTTAATTTAAAGCTCAACGCTAAAACGCTATTTTTTAAACAAAAAAAAAGCAACACTTCCCACATACACACAAATGTTTAGAATATTTTTCTGAGTATTTTAAAAAAAAAAAATTCAAAATCGGACCATTTTGTCGAAAAGTTGCCAACAAACCCCTTTTTTTTTCCAGGCCGACTGGACTAGCGCTTTCATTGGGGTGGATGTTCATGACAGGGGTCCCGATGGTGCAGATTCTCGATGGTACAGATAATTTTTCTCACTTGCCGACAGTAAATCTTGAATCGGAAATAAAATGTTCAATCAGAAAATTTCTTTAGAATTTCAATACGTTTTTAGAGAAAACAGGACGATACTGTCTAAGAAAATCCATGTAAAATCAGAACTCACTGACGGGTAAATAAAAAAAATTTATCTTTCACTGTACGTTCATGTGCTGGAATTCTTTCACCCGCTGGGGCCGTAGTTTTGGCTGAGCCCTGATTAAAAATATTGATTGAAAAGAATTGAGAAGCGGTCACTTCATGCTAACTGTATGTCTATATATACAAACAAAAAAATTGAAATCAATTAAAATTATTGAAAAGAATTCGAATTTCTTCACTTTTAATTCATTTCAATCAATATTTTTAAACAAGGAAATCACTGTCTAAAGACCCGTATGAAAAAGCAATATATGAGCTTCAGTATAATTCATATGATTTAATTATATGACTCACATATAATATTTATACATGTAAATATAAAATTATAATTATATAAATATATGTTCACATATATTTGTCTAATGTATGTAAATATATATTTATATAGATATATGTTTATATATATTTGCACAAATATAAAACTAGAGATCTCAAGCTATAAAATGCTTTTTTTTTAATCTCGATACGATTAATTTTCATGAAGATACAGTCTTGCAAAAATCACTAAAAAATTTCTAAAATTTTTTTGTTCCTTTAATTTTTGGTATGAGTGTATTTTTAAAATTATTTTATTATTTAAAATTATTTTATATTAAGGGAAAACCCAGAGAAATCCCAGAGAAGAGACTGAATTTATAACTGTCTAAAAAAATCTATGGAAAATGGTTCCATTAATAAAAATTGTAATGAAAGCAGAACCGGTTCAGCTGCAATTTCACCAACCGATGTCACAGAAACCTTTTCCTGTTGTATCAATTATTCCTGCTGCTCTTCAGCATCTAATTTCCATGGACATTCTAAACCAAATTCAAAATTATTACTTCCAAAAAAATATTAATTTTGCAAAATAAAATTAATATAAACACAATTTCAAACATACGATACTCATCATTTAGAATGTTAATTTTTACATTTTTTAGCAGACCAATAATTTATTTCCACCATCAAATCGATGATAAAAACAAATAAATCACGTCAGTAAAATACTTAAGCTCTGAATTATTTATCGAATGTCTCAACTCTTATTAACACCAGTAGCCTTTATTAATAAATTTAAGTTTTAAAAATCTCGTCGCCCTTGAAAAATAAAAAAAAACCCATATAATTCGCGCGGGTAATATATATGTCTACTAATGCTCGTGTTTTTTTTTTTATAAGCCCCGTTAATTTTAGCGACGCGTAAGAAAATAAGTGCGTGAGTTCGGTATCCCATGTGAGAGTCCATGTAAGGCCTGACGCAGCTGGGGATCTCCAAGAAACACGAGTTAAAAGTACTTCTCTACCAAAAGTATCCGCGTTTTCTCAGCTCACTTTGTCTGTATCAGCGGGCTGGTCTACACAAAACATTTCAGTATATAGATAATAGACGAGACACAGCATCATCAGCAGCAGTAGCAGCAGCAAGAGAAGCAGCAGCAGAGTAATAACCAAGACTATTTTTACTCATTCTTAATTTGTCTCATCCTCTTGCCGGGTTCCTTACCCATTTTTTACTTTTTATTTCTTACTCTTTAAATATTCGCTCCGGGGGAATGAAAAATAAGTTATCGAAGTAAATGTGGCCGGCACGTGCCGTAATCACCAGTCGGAAGACTCCCACAAGGATTGCTATCAAAACGACATCTCCCAGTCCGATTTATTTTTAGTTTTTTTTTCTTCAGCAGAAATTTTTTCAGACAAAAATAATTTGAATTAATGCAGCAAAAAATGGATTCACTGCTGGTGATACTGATGATGATGATGATGATGATGATGATGAAGAAAAAGGAGAGAAAAAATTAGTTAGCTTAATATACAATGCGATTTATTATAATTATTGATAAGGATATGATAAGAAGAGTTGACCGGACAACAATATGAGCCGGCAGTTTAATAAAAATTAGATAATTTTTTTTTATTCCCAGTTGAGATGTTAAGCAATCGATTGAATTTTTAGCGACTTTAATTGACAATGATAATAATAATAGTAATATAGATGTAATATTATTTATAATAATAATGATAATGATAATAATAATAATGGTAATAATAGTTATGATAGTAATCGTAATTATAATAATAATAATAATAATAATAATAATAATGATAGTATTTATAATAATAATAATAATATTAATAATATGAATGATAATAATAATAGTAATAATAATAATGATAAGAGTAACAGCAAGTGAATGGTTCGAAAAAAATGTGTAGCGATAATAGTGAGGACTAAATAATAAATAATTAGTTAATAACAAATAATCGTGTTGTATAAACTACAAAGTACATTACAGTCTGATAAATGTGTGTAATAAAGGCACTTTAATTTATTTATGTTTCAATAAGATTTTTTTTATTCTTGATAATTATTTATGATCCGTCTTTTCATGTGGACTCTGGTGAGGCTGGTGAATTTATCTAGTTCTGGTGAGCTTACTCTCCTTGGTACGATGTATCGATGATGAGTGTAAGGTGGAACCGAGACACGAAGGGTTTAAGATCCCGACGTGACAATGCATTGTGATGGTGATTGTAGGCGAGGTGGCTGTCGGCGGAGCTTTATATATTATTTGCTGCTTAGAAGCACTTGCGGTGGACGATTCCGGGACCGGATTCATCGTACTCTTGTTTGGAGATCCACATCTGTTGGAAGGTGGACAGAGAGGCGAGGATGGAACCTCCGATCCATACGGAGTATTTCCTTTCAGGTGGAGCGATGATCTTGATCTTGATGGTTGATGGGGCGAGGGCGGTGATTTCTTTCTGCATACGGTCAGCAATACCTGGGTACATGGTGGTACCTCCGGAGAGGACGGTGTTGGCGTACAAGTCCTTACGGATGTCGACGTCACACTTCATGATGGAGTTGTAGACGGTCTCGTGGATACCGCAAGATTCCATACCCAAGAAGGAAGGTTGGAACAGGGCTTCGGGACAACGGAATCTTTCGTTTCCGATGGTGATGACTTGACCGTCGGGAAGCTCGTAGCTCTTCTCGAGTGAGGTGGAGGCTGCGGCGGTGGCCATTTCCTGTTCAAAGTCCAGGGCGACGTAACAGAGTTTTTCCTTGATGTCACGGACAATTTCCCGCTCAGCGGTGGTGGTGAAGGAGTATCCTCTCTCGGTGAGGATCTTCATGAGGTAGTCGGTCAAGTCGCGACCAGCCAAGTCCAAACGAAGGATGGCATGGGGTAGAGCGTAACCTTCGTAGATTGGTACTGTGTGTGAGACACCATCACCAGAGTCCAATACAATACCAGTGGTACGACCAGATGCGTACAATGAAAGAACGGCCTGGATGGCGACGTACATGGCCGGGCTGTTGAAGGTTTCAAACATGATCTGGGTCATCTTTTCACGGTTGGCCTTTGGGTTGAGTGGAGCCTCAGTGAGAAGAACTGGGTGCTCTTCTGGGGCAACACGGAGTTCATTGTAGAAAGTGTGATGCCAGATCTTCTCCATATCATCCCAGTTGGTGATGATACCGTGTTCTATCGGATATTTCAAAGTAAGAATACCTCTCTTGCTCTGAGCTTCATCACCAACGTACGAGTCTTTTTGACCCATACCCACCATCACACCCTATTAATTAAATAAAAGTTTCTCAATTAAACTCAATTCCACTAAATAAAATTAAGCTTTTATTAATAATAAAAAAAAAAATAATATTTTAATTACCTGATGTCTTGGGCGACCAACAATGCTGGGGAATACAGCTCGTGGAGCATCATCTCCAGCGAAGCCAGCTTTGCACATACCGGATCCATTGTCCACAACGAGCGCCGCAACATCATCATCACACATCTTGATAGGTTTTTATAAAAACTTTTTCTGCAAAATAAAAAAACAAATTAGCCCAGTCACTTATTCAACTGCCACTCGACGAGAACTGCAGAATAAAACGAGTTTAAATCAACAATCATCCACTTCACACTTCTTAACATTTAAAAAATCCTCTCAATCATCAGCCATCCTCACTCTCACTCCCAATAATTATCAGCACAATCAACAAATTGAATCCAACAACGAAAGATGACTGCACAAGAATAAAATAATAGTAGCACCTCACGTTTAAATTCAATTAATTAAAACAAAATGATAATTTACAAAATAGCATTTACTCTGAACATGCAACAAAGGAAATAGTAATAGTCCGTACCGTGAGCGAAATTAAAATATATCGGCGACGCGCTGAAGGCGTTCGTCTTCCAAGGGACCAAGAAACGAGTGTCGTTCTAGCAGCAGTGTGGGATCCCTTTATCCATATCGGTCCGAGCCAAAAATAGTTATCCGCCCCTTACATGGATATCTACCGGTGTACACTCTCGCTTCGTCGTCGCCGCCACCCGTACCGTCCGCGTACGCATTAGTAGTCATGGTCCTTACACATTAGTTCGCCCTAAGAGAGCGTCAAGCGTTCGACGAGCGACGTCGACGGCACCTCGTCGGCGACGCCCCCCGAACCCAAATAAGGCGCCCGCTACCCCACTCTATCTCTGCTCTCAACACTCCCAGACAACAACAGCAACACCAGCAAACCAACACATCTCCATCCGCAGCATCTCTCCTTCTCTCCTGCTTGCTCAGAAACCCTCCGCATCTTTTTACTCGAGTCTAAACCAAGCTCCGGCGAATTAAGCTCCTTCTCCCTCTTCATCAGACACTGAACCTCACCGATTTCCCATCGCGAATAGAAACCCAAAAGCTGCTTCAGCCTCTATAAGATTTTACTCCTCATTATTTAGTTTTCTTGCTTGCGTTCCATACCGACTGTCATCTATGTGCTCACTCATCATTTACTTCATTCATCATAATTATCATTATTGTTTAATCAGCAATTACTACTCATAGTACGCAATCTTATCAGCAATTGAAAGATTACTGCAGTTTGGAACGCAAGAAAAAAATCTATAAACTAAAATTAACTTATTTAGATAGACATAAATTTAGTGTACGAATAAAATAGTCATGATATTTTAATTTTCACGACACATGGAGACGCACAAAGTTGAGGTACGTGTACGTGTGGACTCACTGGAATTCCCTCGCTGAGCTCCGACACATCTGGAGACTGAAGCTGCCGTTGCTGGTGAGGACCGAGACTGGGACTTGAGAATGATGGGACACCCCACGAAGAAATACGAGGAGAATAACGACCCGAGCACATGGTAAATGCCACTGGCACTGTGTGTGACCCTTATAAACTCTCAAACCCCCATGTTCATGACAAAAGTATGCCTGCTTAGCCGGACAAAAAATTATTGTTACTAATAATTTTTTCATGTTTATTCTCAACCTCGCCGTAGCCTGGATGAGTCAGTTTTAGAAAATTTGGTATTAATATTTATGTTGGTTGATTTTTAAATTTACGTGTTGGTTTTAGTACTTAATTGATAAGAAGAATAAATCTTTTGGTTGATAACCGACCGTGCAAATTTAAATATATACATATAAATATATTAGACTGAGTAGTAGTTAATTAAAATAAGAGCTTATGTAATTAGCTGGGCTTTGAAAGAACAGAAAAATGCACGACGATTATGTAACCAAAAGTCAAATTCCTGAGTAAATAATTGAATATTTTAGAAAAAGACGATGGCTTGGTCGACAAGTTGATTAACGGCGAAATCGTATGAATTTCCGATAATTGCTGAAATGAAAATAAATGTGTGATGCATGTGTAGGTACTTAATTAAACTTAATTAGATGGTATGAATGTAGGGATCCGAAATGAATTGTGAATTGAACGTCTGTAAAATATAAGACAGTATTTATTGCATAAGATGTTGACTTATGTATATACAAAAGATGATATTTGTGCTCGAATGACAGCAATCGCCACGGGACTGGCTAAATACCTAAAGTAATGAACCATCCTGATATAAATGTGACGAAGCGATATACGGTAATACGCGCTATTATTTCATTGTAATAGTAATAATAATAATAGTAATAATTTAATTTTAATTTTAATGATAAAAATTTTTGAGATAAACATCTTAGAAGCACTTGCGGTGGACAATTCCGGGACCGGATTCGTCGTATTCTTGTTTTGAGATCCACATCTGTTGGAAGGTGGACAGAGAGGCGAGGATGGAACCTCCGATCCATACGGAGTATTTCCTTTCAGGTGGAGCGATGATCTTGATCTTGATTGTTGATGGGGCGAGGGCGGTGATTTCTTTCTGCATACGGTCAGCAATACCTGGGTACATGGTGGTACCTCCGGAGAGGACGTTGTTGGCGTACAAGTCCTTACGGATATCGACGTCACACTTCATGATGGAGTTGTAGACAGTTTCGTGGATACCGCAAGATTCCATACCCAAGAAGGAAGGTTGGAACAGGGCCTCGGGACAACGGAATCTTTCGTTTCCGATGGTGATGACTTGACCGTCGGGAAGCTCGTAGCTCTTCTCGAGTGAGGTGGAGGCTGCGGCGGTGGCCATTTCCTGTTCAAAGTCCAGGGCGACGTAGCAGAGTTTTTCCTTGATGTCACGGACAATTTCCCGCTCAGCGGTGGTGGTGAAGGAGTATCCTCTCTCGGTGAGGATCTTCATGAGGTAGTCGGTCAAGTCACGACCAGCCAAGTCCAAACGGAGGATGGCATGGGGTAGAGCGTAACCTTCGTAGATTGGTACTGTGTGTGAGACACCATCACCAGAGTCCAATACAATACCAGTGGTACGACCAGAAGCGTACAATGAAAGAACAGCCTGGATGGCGACGTACATGGCTGGGCTGTTGAAGGTTTCAAACATGATCTGGGTCATCTTTTCACGGTTGGCCTTTGGGTTGAGTGGAGCCTCAGTGAGAAGAACTGGGTGCTCTTCTGGGGCAACACGGAGTTCATTGTAGAAAGTGTGATGCCAGATCTTCTCCATATCATCCCAGTTAGTGATGATTCCGTGCTCAATGGGGTATTTCAAGGTAAGAATACCTCTCTTGCTCTGAGCCTCGTCACCAACGTATGAGTCTTTCTGTCCCATACCGACCATCACTCCCTGATGTCTTGGGCGACCAACAATGCTGGGGAAGACAGCTCGTGGAGCGTCATCTCCAGCAAAACCGGCCTTGCACATACCGGATCCATTGTCTACAACCAAAGCTGCTACTTCGTCGTCACACATCTTGATGCTTTTTTGTATTTAAATTCTGCCAAAAGAGAAAAAAAAACAAACTAAATTAGCTCGAAGCATTTTGCATATTGTATAGATATATATGTACACAATGTATTACACAACTCTCAGTTGTCAAACAATAATAATTAATTAAAATAAATTTCGCGTCATTTGTTACAGATGAACCGAAGAATTGACCCAGTTGCCTATAAACCGTAAGTCGCCGATGGCAAGGAGTGGCCGCTACGCGTGCAATCCTATTTTAGGTGAGCGTGATCTATGTTTAGCCGAAGCGCGGACGCTCCCTATAAGTTCAAGCAGCGGAGATTATGAACCCCTCCGACGCCTCTCTACTCTCGCAAGCACCAAACGTCGCGGCAGTACTCTCTATATACACATACTACTCCTTATAATGGGTTCGCGTGCCAAAATTATGCTTCTGCAAAACGATCAAGAGATTCCCAATCCGGCCAAAGACCCTCCGCCCAACTCTACTACGACTTCGTCTGACTCAACTTGTATTTTTTCGGTTATTACTCATAACTCGTCGCACCATTTCATCTCCAACTTCCTCTCTATTTTATACTACTTCCAACTATTTGTTTACTTTCAGAACTCGTTCCGCGAATCAGCTCTTCCCGACCATCAACTAATCAACCCCGCGAAATAATTCAAATAAAATTACTATTCAAATTTTTAATCACTCGACTCACAACCGGATTCGCGTTGCCAAAAATAAAATTCAAAATTCTTCACAACAGTCGCGTAATTATTTGTTTATTTTCGATAATCGAATCGAATTAATTTTGACTTTCTTCAATAAATCAAAAACGATCAATCAATCCCGAGTAAATTCGAGTTGAAATTAAATTGAAGTTTAAAAAAAAATGTAAATATGAAAAACTAAATTAATAATTCCAGAAAAAATACATACCGTGCACAGAACAGAGTGTGGTGGCGTCTGTGGTGAAGAGCGTCGCGACGTCCAATATATGCTCTCGTCCAGACGCCCCCGCATTTCCGTACATCAAAATTTACTCGACAGGCACGAAAAAGGCGTGTATCGCGATGCGTTGCGAGGCTTTCCGAACTAGGCGACCCCATCCTCCACTGGATTATCCAACTTCTTTATTTTTCATCATCAACTGCACCTACGCAACGCTTTCTCCACAGAGCTTTTCTTATCTCCATAACGTAACATCGACACTCAATCCACAATCTCTATTTTTAATTATCGTCATTCAAAATAATTAAACTTCGAAATTTTAAAAATCATCGCACCATCGTCTTGCTCAATCGCTTCCCAAACTTCTCCAACCCCAATTCCAATCTCTAAAAGTATTAATACCAATAATGATAATAATAATTATTACTACACAGAAAGAAAGGATTTCTTGGCGTAAGAAATATTTTGCATTATGAATTGAAGACAGAAATTTTATTAGGACTAGAAAAAATTTGTCGACTCAACAAATTTTATGATTCTGCAGTCAGAAGGCAATTAGCAGTTTTCGGATTTTTTTTTTCGAAAAATAATTTTCAAGAAAAAAAAACTAAAAATATGCACATGTAAAAAATTTAAAAGACTACAAGTGAAATTTTTTTAAATATTTTTTTTTTTATAATTTATCGTTTTTTAAGAAATCCAAAAATTATTAAACGTCGGCTAACTTTAAGGTCATAATTTTTTTTCGATCCTGAAGTTAGCAGACAATTAAAAATTTTTGGATTTTTTTTAGGACAATTAAATTTGAAGAAAAAAAAAAACTAAAAATATGCACATGTAGAAAATTTAAAAGACTACAAGTGCAATTTTTTAAAATATTTTTTTTTTATAATTTACCGCTTCTAAAAAAATCCAAAAATTATTAGACGTCGGCTAACTTTAAGATCATAATTTTTTTACGATCCTGAAGTTAGCAGGCAATTAAAAGTATTTGGATTTTTTTTAGGACAATTAAATTTGAAGAAAAAAAAACTAAAAATATGCACATGTAGAAAATTTAAAAAACTATAACCGCAATTTTTTTTAATATTTTTTTTTTTATAATTTACTGTTTCTAAAAAAATCCAAAAATTATTAAACGTCGGCTAACTTTAAGATCATAATTTTTTTACGATCCTGAAGTTAGCAGACAATTAAAAATTTTTTGATTTTTTTTAGGACAATTAAATTTGAAGAAAAAAAAAACTAAAAATATGCACATGTAGAAAATTTAAAAAACTATAGCCGCAATTTTTTTAAATAATTTTTTTTTATAATTTACCGTTTCTAAAAAAATCCAAAAATTATTAGACGTCGGCTAACTTTGCGATCATAATTTTTTTGCGCTCCAATAAATTTTGTTTTTCAATTTATGGTGCAAAAATTTTCTTGGAACAAGTAAAAATTTATTGCGCCAAGAAATAATTATTTTCTGTCTATTATTATTAATTATTATTATTAATATTTCTAATGCATAAAATAATTGCCGCAATAAAATTAAAATTCCATCCATTATTTTATCTCACGACATTAAATCAATCATCACCGATGATAAAACATCATCTGCAAGTCAAACCAATTATGAAGTAATTTTATTATGAAACAAGGTGAGTTACTAATTAAAGATTTGTTTAAATTTTCAGCGCCAAACAATTGCGCAATTTTAAATCTCCAATAAATTTTATTATTCATAATTCTTAAATAATTTGCACATTCATACAAAGAATAATGACAATAAAAAATATAACTATTTAACTATTTGTCATTAATCATTTTTTATCCTCACTCAAAACTCTCATGCACACATCATGTGTACATACATACACATATATTTAAATTTACAATGTCTATAAATATATTGGAAAAAAAAGTATGCAAAGTAGTCGGCATGTATGTGCGTATGAATCAACCAGAGGAGGCTCTGCGCACACAACCTCTAGAAGAGGTAAAGACAACAACGTGGTGATATATGTAAACAACGGGCAAGGTCGGACAGGTAGGCAGACGTCACAACAGAGTAAAGTTATTTTAACTTGATGGCTCTCGTTTTATTTGAAACAGTACAGAGCAGCATCTCCTGTCAGTAGATCTCTCCATACCGAGTCATACTCGGTGCTCGATCTGTACCACGGGCTTTCATCCCCACCTCTTATTCACAAGATTATTATAGTCCCAATTACTAGTATATCTATATTATAATTATATATATAATTATTATTATTGTTGTTATTTTTATTGGCATCAGAATGTAAGAGGTGGAAATTTGTTGCATTTAATAAAATACTCGAGCATATAAATAATAACATGTAACATCTTTATTAATTATTTGACACATTTCAAATTTTTAAATTCAATTAAAAATATTTTTACGGTTTTTTTTAGGAATTTTTAATGCATTCGAAGTAGGGGAGAAAAAATAAATATTTTTGGTATGACCTAGTTTGAGGTATAATTAGAATTATTTTTCGTAATCAATGAATTGGTGGGAAAAGGCTGGTAGAGGAAGAAGGAAAATAAATAGTGGGCTGAGATTTAAAGATTTCCAAAAATAAAAATTCTTGAGGATACTTTTGTGGATGGGAGAGCCGAAAATTACAAAATGTGGAGTAAAATAAAAATAGTTTTTATGTTGTAGAGGTGGGAGTTGTGGGAAGAGGCTACAGGGCGAAAAAAGATGCCGATGATATAATTTAGATGTATATTTGGCTGGCGAATAAGTTGACATTATATAATAATAATAATAATAATAATTATAGTAATAATAATAATAATGATAATAATTATGTAATATAATGTATAGTATTTACAAAATAAATAATATTTTATTGTAGATATACATAAATATAATAGTAATATTAATATAATAATAATATTATAGTTTAGTAATTGTTGTACAGAGTAGATGGTGGTTTTAAATAAATAATTTAATTATAAGAGTCGGTGTTGCTCGAGTATTGTATTCCAAGTTATCGACGAAGAACAGGTGGAAGTGTCTTGCGTTACAGATAAGAAGCGCCGCGGTGCCAGAAAACGGAGAGACTGACGATGCACCGTTGGAATGTTTTAAAAGTGGATGATGTCTTGATCGCTTGGGTTGACCCAGGTGAGCCGTTTCGTTCTGCTTAAGGGTTACGAAATATGTCCCGGATTCCTGGGCACCTGTTGCTGGTGAGCGATCATCTGGGTGGACGTCCGTGTTTAGTTTTTCGGGAGGGTTCCAAGGGTGCAGAGTCAGGTGGGTGAGAACGGGTTCTGGTACCGCGCTGTAGACGAAAAACTCAGGCTTCTGTTCGGCGTCCTCGATTTAAATGTCCGTGTACTCGCCCTTCAAATACTGTGTGTTGTGGAGGTCGTTCGGGCCCGATGCTCGCTGTGGTGCGCGGAGCATGAAACGCATGAGAACGAGCGACACGGAGACAAGGCTAAGAAGGTATTCTGCGAACGTGTTTGCTGGCAATACGATGACTCGTGATGGTGAGATGATATCTTTATGATTGTACGTGGGCTTACGCATGGGACGTTGACATTGGACGAATTGTAATGTACTGACAATGCCATCGGGCGATTGTACATTAGTAAAACATAACTGTCCGCAGGCCCGATGGATTGATGAGATGGTAATATTATTGTAATGCTTAGAAGCACTTGCGGTGGACGATTCCGGGACCGGATTCGTCGTATTCTTGTTTTGAGATCCACATCTGTTGGAAGGTGGACAGAGAGGCGAGGATGGAACCTCCGATCCATACGGAGTATTTCCTTTCAGGTGGAGCGATGATCTTGATCTTGATGGTTGATGGGGCGAGGGCGGTGATTTCTTTCTGCATACGGTCAGCGATACCTGGGTACATGGTGGTACCTCCGGAGAGGACGTTGTTGGCGTACAAGTCTTTACGGATGTCGACGTCACACTTCATGATGGAGTTGTAGACAGTTTCGTGGATACCGCAAGATTCCATACCCAAGAAGGAAGGTTGGAACAGGGCTTCGGGACAACGGAATCTTTCGTTTCCGATGGTGATGACTTGACCGTCGGGAAGCTCGTAGCTCTTCTCGAGTGAGGTGGAGGCTGCGGCGGTGGCCATTTCCTGTTCAAAGTCCAGGGCGACGTAGCAGAGTTTTTCCTTGATGTCACGGACAATTTCCCGCTCAGCGGTGGTGGTGAAGGAGTATCCTCTCTCGGTGAGGATCTTCATGAGGTAGTCGGTCAAGTCACGACCAGCCAAGTCCAAACGGAGGATGGCATGGGGTAGAGCGTAACCTTCGTAGATTGGTACTGTGTGTGAGACACCATCACCAGAGTCCAATACAATACCAGTGGTACGACCAGAAGCGTACAATGAAAGAACGGCCTGGATGGCGACGTACATGGCTGGGCTGTTGAAGGTTTCAAACATGATCTGGGTCATCTTTTCACGGTTGGCCTTTGGGTTGAGTGGAGCCTCAGTGAGAAGAACTGGGTGCTCTTCTGGGGCAACACGGAGTTCATTGTAGAAAGTGTGATGCCAGATCTTCTCCATGTCATCCCAGTTGGTGATGATTCCGTGCTCAATGGGGTATTTCAAGGTAAGGATACCTCTCTTGCTCTGAGCTTCGTCACCAACGTATGAGTCTTTCTGTCCCATACCGACCATCACTCCCTGATGTCTTGGGCGACCAACAATGCTGGGGAAGACAGCTCGTGGAGCGTCATCTCCAGCAAAACCGGCCTTGCACATACCGGATCCATTGTCTACGACCAAAGCAGCTACATCATCGTCACACATCTTGAAGCTTTTTTATTAAATCTGCAATTATAAAAAACAACAATAATTAATATCTTTCACCATGAAAAACTTTTATCTACTCTATTCAATTTTCAATCCCCAGTTCTAAAAAATTTTATTTTCTCCCATAATTTACTTTTCTAATCAATTAAAAAGATGTCTACTAAAATTCCACAAGTAATTTGAAAAATAATCTCTAATTCACAAATATCTCCTTCACTCAATTTAATTTCCACTAGTTTACACTATTTCCAATCTCCATCACTACAAAACTCAAATAATCTCCATCACCTTCAACTCAATAGACTTCAATTTATAAATTTCCCATTAAATAATCCAATAGCAATCCAAAGCTCGACATTAACTACTTAATTTAAAATAAAATCATAATTATAAATTAAAAAAAAAAAATAAAATAATAATAATCTAGCAGTAAAAGACGATAGATTTCGGAGTACTAACCGTGAGTAACAGGGGTAGTGAACAAACTCGCGTCTGAGATGCGGATGAGCTCTGGAAGCTCCGACACCCGCAGATATATCGTAGGTGGGTCTCGTGCTGGCGTTACCGAAGATGGGCACGACGAGTCTCCAGGGGTGGCCACCGTCTGCCCACGCAGCTCCAACCCACGCCCAGTAGCGCAAAAAGCTCGAAAATATTACATTAGTAGTGCATTCGTACTGACGGCAAGTTGTTGTTAGTTTTCTCAGTCCGTCTTTGGACGGCCCTGCCGCTGTCTTCAGCCTCTTCATCTTCACCTCTGCTCTCTCCCTCTCCGTCTTTCTCTCGCCATCATATCTATTTTGTTGATTGAAAGTTATGCACATCCCACCCTCATTTCTCGTTATAATTAGCCCAGAAATACTTTCCTACATTTAATTATTTAATTATTATTTTACCTCCTCCCCCTCCCATCGTCTCCTATTTCCTGTCAGTTTTACTCCCGACATCTCATTACATCCGCCGACAATTATAAATTTCGGTTTAATTATCGACGAAAAAAAATGACTTATTTATAAATTCCCTTGGTATTTATTTATTTATCAGACTTATATTTAAGCAAACATATTCATGACTAAATAAGTCGAGGGCTTGGATTAATTTTGTCTTGAACGAGATATTTATGCCGCCTCCGAAGATTAAACATCTGCCTGCTTCCAACTCATGATATCTTCCACGTGTTAAAAGAATAAATTAACTACTGTAGGTCGTAATAGATCTTCATATCGAACATCAATCATCTAATCTATAAAAAATATCAATATCACTATTGTAATCACAATATATCTCATATTTTTTTGAATCTAAGAATTTACTTAGATAAATAAAGACTTTGTTCTCGATATGAAATCAATGTAATCTTTGTATTATTAGCCGAGTCGAGTACTAAAATAAAATGTCATAATTATGTATATATAAATATATGTATATATATGCTCTAAAAAATAACCGGTTTACTTTTTTCATTTTTTTTAACATTTAAAAAATATTTTGAACTGCAACCGGTTTAAAATCCTATAGTTCAATGTTCTCATATTTATATAAATATAAATATATATAACGTAATTACTAAAAGTTAATTAATCGATTATAAAAATTATCGTCTTTTTATTTTAAAAATTTTTGTTTTCTTTTTTTATTAAAAAAAAAAAAACATCAAAATAAAAAATTTAATTGTTTTATATTTTTAAAAATAAATATATGACTTTTTAATAGTCAAGGTTAAAATATATGACATTAAAATAGGAAATAATCTTTAAAAATTGCAAATAAACCGATACAAGTAATAAATAATTTAAAAACACAAATTTTAATTATTCAGCAGGTAAATAATTAAATATTTAAAAATAAAAATATTAAATGACATAAAAAAAAAAAAGAGTAAAGTTATTGACATAAAAATAAATGAGTAAAAAAATAAGGTAACAATTTTCTAGTTTGTCTCCATTGCATGGTTCAACGAAGCTGACAATAATTATGAAGGCTACCTGGTGGGATTGAGTGGGGGATCGAACACCGTCCTGATGAAGTTATAAGACCGGATTAACAAGAGGAAACTCCGTCCAGTTGGTCAGTTTCAGCCTCAGTACATCACTCGCACAATGTTGCTCACGTAAGTACACATTACGTACTCATTACACCTTAATCATGATAATCACCAATTAATTACAGTTTATATACCAAGTAAATTAATCTTCCGCAATAAAAAAGAATCCCATACTTTGTCCTGCCGTCAATTCGCAATAAATCAATTAAATAAACCATTAAATAAATAATTCAATTTTAGTTACCAAGTTTTAATTCGCGACACGACTGTCCCCGGAACTTCAAAGGTCATTAGAGTACTCGCTCTGCATTAATTATTTTTTACGCTTCGTACTTTTTTATTTATCTATTGCCGTTGCCTTCCATTCACCAGTCGATGAAATCTAGTCTGTAATTATAAATAATTTTTATTTTATTTTTTAATTTAAGGTACCGATTGATAGCAGCCTTGGCAGTAACATCAATTTGTTACTGCGACACTTCAGTAACCGCAGCAGATGATGACGATGATCCCTCACTTGTAGCACGTGCCCAAGAATTACTGGACAAAATAAACAGAGAATACGGGGAGTGGAATTACAAAGTATCGATAGCGGCATGGAATTACGCGTCAAATATCACCGATGAAAATTTATCTGTCCAATTAAATGTATCTGCAGAAGTTGCTAATTACGTACGCCAAGTGTACAAAGAAGTCACCGAATTCCCATGGGAAAATATAACAGATTATAATATTAGAAGGCAGTTTAAAAAATTAGCAACTCCTGGTTCCGCGGCTTTGTCCCAAGATGTAATTATTTGAATTGTTATAGATTAGAATTTGTAGTTGATTATTTAATTTGTTTGTTACAGAAATATATGCAGTATGATGAAGTCATTAACAAAATGCAAAGTACTTACTCTACTGCTAAAGTTTGTCAGTACAAAAATACGAGTAACTGCAATTTGTCACTTGAACCAGAGCTCACTGAGATAATGATCCACAGTCGTGATCCCGAGGAGTTGAAATATGTGTGGCAAGCGTGGAGAAACGTCTCTGGAAAAAATGTCAAGGAAGATTTTACTAAATACGTTGAGTTGAGCAACGAAATTGCGAGATTGAATAATTATAGTGATATGGCTGCTTTCTGGATGAAAGAGTACGAAGCTGATGATTTTCCTCAACAAATAGGTAAATTTATTTTAATTTTTATCATTGATCTGTAGAAAATCGGGAGTGAATGCGGAGTGATTAGGAATTTTATTTCACTCCGGACTTACTTGGAGTTTTGGAGTAAAAAAACTCCGCATACGGAAATTGGAGTTTGTTTTTCATCGGAGTGGGGATTAAATAAATAGTCATCGCTCCGGATTTAATCCACGTTCTCTCCGCAAATTTTCTAGTGTAATTTAAATAATTAATCATTAAAAAAAATTTTAGAGTCATTGTGGCAGCAAATAAAGCCACTGTACCTCGAACTGCACGCTTATGTCCGAGGACAACTTCGCAAAAAGTATGGAGACGATGTTGTCTCAAAAGACGGCCCGATTCCCGCTCATTTGCTCGGCAACATGTGGGCACAGACGTGGAACAACATCGCGGATTTCACGACTCCTTATCCTGGAAAAAAATTACCGGATGTTACTGACGCTATGGTCGCCCAAGGTATGAAAAATTATAAAACAAATAATAACTTGGAAGTAACACTTTTTTAAATTATTTGTGTCAGGTTATAACGAGACCACAATATTCCGCGTCGCGGAAGATTTCTTCACTTCGCTAAACTTGAGCGCGATGCCCGAGTTGTTCTGGAAGAACTCGATCCTCAAAAAACCACCAGGCGTCGAGTTGATTTGCCACGCAAGTGCCTGGGACTTTTACGACGGAAACGATTTTAGAATAAAACAGTGCACGCGAATTAATATGGAGGACTTGCTGACTGCTCACCATGAAATGGGACACATTCAATATTTCTTGCAGTATAAGAACCAGCCGACTGTTTACAAAGAAGGAGCCAATCCAGGATTCCATGAAGCTGTTGGTGACACGATAGCGCTGAGCGCTTCTACACCAGAGCATCTCCAGGAGATCGGTTTGCTTGATGATCCTTCCACCAGCGACGAAGCCGTTCTCAATCACCTGTACTTGAATGGTCTGGACAAAATCGTCTTCCTGCCGTTTGCTTACATGATGGACAAGTGGCGCTGGGGCGTCTTCCAATCAAAGATCAAACCCGACACTTATAATTGCGAGTGGTGGTCACTCGCCGAAGAATTCCAGGGAATTGTTCCTCCAGTAGAACGCAGCGAAGATGACTTTGATCCCGGCGCCAAGTATCATATCGTCGCTAGTGTAGAATACATCCGTTACTTTGTCAGTTTTGTTGTACAGTTCCAGTTTCACAAGTCACTTTGCATCGAAGCCGGACAATATGACCCAGAAAATCCACAAAATAAAGCTCTGAGCGAGTGCAATATTTATGGAAACAAAGCAGCGGGAAAATTATTCCAGTATAAAATTTTTTTAAAAATTTATGATCCTGAAGACAGCCGTCGTCTATTAATTTTCGGATATTAAAAAAAAATTATAGAAAAAATTGCACCTATAGTTTTTTTAATTTCCTACATGTGCATTTTTTTTGTAATTTATTTGCTGAAGAAAAAACCTGAAAAATTCTAATTGTCTTCTAGCTCCAGGATCATAAAAATTTGATGTTTTGAAATAATGAAATATAGATATTAAATTTAAATTAATTGATTTTAGGTCAATGTTGGAGTTGGGATCATCGAGACCGTGGCCAGATGCGATGGAAAAAATAACAGGACAAAGAAAAATGGACGCAAGTGGTCTTCTTGAATACTTCAAGCCACTAATGGACTGGCTCAAAACCACAAACGCTAAAAATAATGAAGTAATCGGCTGGCAAAATTCTGACAAAAGTAATTATCAATAAAAGTTATTAATAAATTTATAAATAAATATTTTAATTGAATTTATTTTTTTTTCAGCTTGCATGAAAAAACCACAGGTGTAAAGGCGTTTTTTTAAGACAAAATAATTAGCTTATTATTAAATACCGACAAATACTTGATTACATTCCAATAAAATGGAAAAATACATAAATTATATTGTACATTGATTTTAAATTCACACATCAATTGATCGATCGGTTCGCGACTCACCTTAATTCGGAAAAAAAATATTTGTTTTAAATTCATCAGATTCATAAATAAATTAACGTTGTTATGCATCATAAAAATAATACTAGGACAAATGTACGTTATTTTGCTCTGTATTTGATCACAACTTAATTTTTAAAATTAAGCAACAGTATGAAAAAAAAAGAAATCATTTCATTTTCCACGGCCTCGGCCGCGTTTGCTCGCCGGTTTATCCGCCGGAGGCTTCGAGGTAGTTTTTTTAGTTGTACTTTTCGCTGCTTCTTTTTTCCCAGTAGTTTTTTTCGCCTAGAAAATTTTTATAAAATATATATGACTTGTAATTATAAATAAATAAATAAATACATAAATTTATACAACAATAAGAAACATAAAATATTTTACCTTGACCATGCGGTCAGCTTCTAAACTGTCATCATCATCAGTATCAGAAATAGTTTCTTCCCCCGCATCCATGTATCCAGAGTCTTCAGAAGTTAAATCTCCCGCGGCTTTTTTCTTGCTCGCCGGCGCAGCAAAAGGTGTCATAATTGAATTTTTATTATAAGACCGCGTGAACGCTGCCCTTACTTTTGAATCAATTACTTGGAAAGGATCGCGCTGTCCAGGCCACAAAGAAACTTCAACCAGTCCATCTAAATCTTCCCTAGATCCACAGAAAAATTTTAATTTGAATTAATTATCGCTCGGTAAAGTGACAAATCATGATTACGAGTGACACGACAGCCTACCTGAGTAAATGGTAATGATTCATGACATCAACAGCAGTGTCAACACCTTCAGTACCATTGAGTGCCAACGGGCGAGTTATTTTATCTCTCAGCGCATTAAGATAATCAATATTAATTGCTTCCTTGCTGGCGCCAGTAACAAGCCGCGTGTGTACCGTCAACTCTTGTAATATTCTGTCAAATTTACCGCGCTTGGAATTGCGTCCAAGCCACGAGGGAAAATTAATTTGCGCGCCGATGTGTCCCGACATCAGGGTTCCGGGAATTACAGATGAGTAGCAAGCTTGCACTGGCAGTAACGCCCATGAATTTTTCTCGCGAATCGCCCGCTCTACGAGGTCGCCCATTGACAAGCTGTCAGCACTGCTGGCAATTCTTTCCAACACTTGGTCCCTGATGAATAAATAATATTTGTTAGTATTAGTGTTGATTTTATTGTAATTAATTAATTAGCAAAAACTTACTTGGGAGCTTTGGGTACGACTGATAAATAATTTTCCTGAACGAATAGCCCAGCAATGTTGTAATCGTGGAAGAATAAATCGCTCTTGTCATGAATGCTCATATTTTTGTGCTCTTCCGCGCTGAAGACTTTGCGGACGACATCCCAAGGCCCGAGTTTGAGATCTTTGTTGATGTCACCAGATATCCTGCTCTCTTTTTTGTCAGCTGGCTCACCTTTGAGCATCGCCAGGTGATTGATGACCTGCCGGATGTCAAAGTTGGTCGACTGTACCAATCGGTCCAGGTTCTCAGTAGATATGGAAATATTTTCTTTGCAGCAGAGCGACTTCATCGCCCCGCGAATCTGCTCCAGTTTGGGCTTCTGGAATCTTAAATCGAAGGTATAGTTTGAGAGGGTCCTCATCTTGGGGTGATTGCGGTCATTACAGATGCAAATAATGGGAACATCTGATGCTTTTATCAGGCTTATGAGTTCTTGGAGTCCACCGCGATCTTCATTACCAGCCATGCCGTCGACTTCGTCCATCAGCAGGACATGTTTCTTGGACGCTTTAGTTTCGGAATTATTTGAGAAGTAACCCTTGACACTGGTGTTTGATAGCAGAGTTGATACTTCTTCTTTGAGCAGACGCTTGCTCCGGGTATCCGAAGCATTGAATTCAACTAGATCGTAGCCCAGTTCATTACAGACTACCTGCGCAGTAGTCGTCTTACCAATACCAGGTGGACCGGACATCAAGGCGGCTTTGAAAAATCCTCCGTCGTCATTTTTAGCCCACGGAGAAGGTTTAGTTGGCTTTACTTTACCACTTTGATTTTTGTGCCAGTTCATTATCCAGAAATAAAGTTTTTTAGCACAACTTTTGTCTGTGTGCTGGCCTATTATCTGTTTCATTGTTTTCGGACGGTACTTTTCTACCAGAGCTTGAATATGATCGCCACCGACTTCCGCTTTAACTGGGGTTGAATCTTTGCTAGTTGAAGGTCTTGCTGTTTCGATAGAAGTTGATGTACTCGTTGAATTCTCCTTGGAAGCTGCCGGGGCTTTGAAAAGACTGTCCTCATCCTTGACCACCTTTTTAACTGGAGTTTTAACGGGACTTTTTTCGTCTCTTGCAGACTTGACTTCAACAGAAGGTTTTTTCGGCGGCGACTTAAAGTCATCGTCAGTAGACGATTTATTGAGACTAGTGTCTTTCTTTTTGCTGCGATTGTGTATCACATCGGTTGACTTTCCCGGCGGTCTTGTGCGAATCATCTCCAGCAAATCGTCCTCAGTTACCTTTTTAACATGCAGAGAATCAGCCTTAGCGAGCTTTGATTCTCCAGCAGCGTCTCCTACTACAAGATAATTTGTTTTCCTAGACAGTGCCGCGACGACGCGACCGCCATACTGCTTGATCAGATCATCAACTTCATTGCGCTCCAAAGATTCAAGAACTCCAGTTACCACAAAACTCAGACCAGCTAGACAATTTACAGCTCCCTTAGGAATTTCCTTAGATCCAGGATTTCTAGCTCCCCCTCTATGCAAGTACTGTTGGTAAGCAGCAGCATGTTGTTTCTTCTTATTGATATTTTCTTCATATGGATCAGCTGCATCTTCACTGTCCTCTTTTTTCTTTTTGTCAACTTCAACCTTCAGATTTGAATGCGCTGCTTTTTTACCTTCTTTCTTATCTTTATCTTTGACTTTAACTTTGTCTCGATTCGTGTCCTTTAATTTTTCTTTTTCTTTTTCTTTTTCCTTTTCCTTTTCTTTTGCATCTTCACTGAGTTTAAATTTTTTAGGCGGAGTTTCATTATCGCTATTACTCGTCTTGCGTTTTACACTAGACTGTGCATTTTTCTTCTTATCCTCATCCAGGATCATCGACTCAATATCCGTTGTGTCCAACTGACTCAGTGTCGCCTCAAACTCTTTGTCATCATGAAAACTTGCCTCCTCCTCTTGTAATTTTTTTGGTACAGACAAATTTTTACGTTTGATCGGTTCCTTACCAAAGACACTGTCAAGTGTCACAGGTTTCAATTCTTTTTCTTTTTCTTTCTCCTTCACCTTCTCCTTTTTAACTGGACTCCTGGAGATGCTGGTCTTCTTAGTTACCGTCTCTTCGTCTTCGGAGTCTGACAAAATATGTTTTCCCGGTTTTCTAGTCTAGAAAAATTTAACCATTGGTTTAAAAAATTTAAGAATTAATAATTGGATTAATTAAAAAAAAAAAAAAAATACTTTTTTAGTTTTATTTTTATTATTTGAACTGGAAGCATGAGATTCGTCCTCGTCAGATGACACCAATGGTTTTTTATTGACTTTTGTTGGTTTGACAGCTGGCGGAGTTTTATTTTGTCCTTTTGGAAATGAAAAGTATGACCGAATATCCTAGAATTATTTTTATAAATAATTTAAAAGTTTTATATTTTTTACTAGATAACCTAAAAAATGATTCGACGAATTATTTATTTGTACTTACACGTGACATTATCAGTGATTTTGTTTAATTATACGCAGATTTAACCCACAATTATTTTTATCAACAATTTAATTAGAGTAATTATTTTTTAAATTTAAAAATATGTTATGTACACTGATATTATTTGTATTACTGAATATTAGTTTGCAAGCATTTTATAACCGGCATCAATTTTTTCCCGCGTAATTTGATTGCTTTTTTTTTTAAATTTCAAATAATAATTGCGGAGAAAGGTGACAATTATTGCGCACTACGATTTAGTTTAATAAAATATAAATTAGTATGACGTAATTGTTTATAGATTTAAAAAATTGTTTATAAAGTTAGTAAGTAAATAATGAAACTGTAAAAAATCTCTAGCTTGTGTCGATAAAATAGAAATTGTTTTTTAACAACTGATAAGATCCCGAAATTTAAAGTTGGAAAAAAAATTTTGATATAGATTTATATATATTTATGATCAGGGATGTGATATGATTTGAATTTTGATTATTATTTATGACAAAAGTATGTAAAAATGATTATTGGCTGCTAATTTATTTGGGTTTTCATTCGGTTTTATAAGAACAAAAAATTTGAATTTATTGTGATAAAGATTGAATTCAAAAACCGATCGTGAGTTTAGAATTTTTGAAAAATTTTAAATAAAAAATTTTGAACAGGATTCATAGTTCTAGGTGTAATTTTATTGTGCCAGCCGTTTGAATTTTTAAATTAAAAAGATTTTTAATCTAGAGAAGATTCTATGAATTTCGAGTTTCAAACTGATTTTCCAAAATTTTTATTTAAAAAGAATCGATAAAAGACACAAGTAGCACGCGGCTTTGTGACAAAATGAAATTTGTCTTGTCGTTTTCAAAGACATCGTTGTGACATCTTACAGTTATAGTTATTCTTTGCTACTTGGGTATAGGCAAATATATTTTTAAGTTGTAGCTCACTATCATAAGCTACTGTGTATGCGAATGAAAATGGTCATACAGGTCAAGAAGACGAAACTGGACGAAACTTCAAATCATCTGTCCAAAATAAAAAATTTCTCTCCGAAATTTATGACTTTTTCCTGCTAGAATACGTAGACACTATCAAAAAATGGTGATATTGTGTGTAGTTATTACGAAAAGGGACAAAGTTATGCATTGTTTATAAATGTACGCTCATACGTACTCTGATTCAGCTCCAAAACTCATCAACAATGAAAAAATATCTAGAAATCGATGATTATTTCTAGACTTTTCGAGGGAATCTAAGGTACAGAATCAATTTTGTCTAATAATCGATATAATTACAATTTAGAACAAATATCACTTACATCAGCGTTGATATATAATGATTAAACTTTCAGTAAATGTCATTAGTCACAACATTTTTTGCGTATTGTCAGTTCGTTTTTGCAATCTGCAAGTCGTGACTTAAACTGTATAAATAATAATTTATTAGTTAATACCTAAACAGGAAGTTTGAAATTAAAATGGAAGAAATTGTGTATCAACATGTATTTGAATTAATTTTTAAAAGAATACATGATCCGATAGTACTAGAAAAATTTAAACGAGTCAATATTAATTGGAATCAATCTATCGATAAAATTTTAGAAACAACAGATTTATGGAAAAACGCGTGTTTGAATGAAATCCCATCGGAATCAATGACCAGTATGATTACTAGATTATTTCCGACGGTTCATTTCGAAAATTATCATCAACTTAACGACTCAATACTCTGGCGTTCTCTTTACATTTCCTATAGAAAGTCGATGATACTCTCGAAACTTCAACCTGTAATCCAAGTTAATTATGATTTTTCTGAACTTTTGCGTCCATATGACTACTTTTACTCGTTAGCAAGTTGCGGTAGAGTATTGGTCATCTTTATAAAAACTCTTTTGTGACTTCAATAGATTGACAAAATAAAAATTATTTTTTTTATCCTCTAGATAAATTTTTGGCTGTTCGAGAATATAATGGAAAAATTTATGTTTTTGATATTAATCAATTAAATGAACCTCTGTACACGGTAGACTTTCAAAACCCGATAAGTGCCATCAAATTTTGGTTTCCTGGTATATATTTTTAATCTTAATCATCAATAGTATTAATTTATAATCTATATCAGTTAACAAAGCCAATTTCATATGCATGAAAAATTTTATTATTTTAGATACCGGTGAGCTATTTTTAGTTGCAATTATTTTACCTCATCACATTAAATTTTGGAATCTTGGACGCATGGTTGAAGTTCCGTGTATCGGTAATGCTAAAGGGTCATATATATGGTAAAAAAAATTTCAATTTTAAATAATTCTGGTGATATGGTACAACTTTTATTTAATGAATTTTTTTATCTTTTTATAAAAATATTTTTTAGCTCCGGTACAATAGATAGATTACTCATTATGCACATCAAGAGAGGTTTATTTGAATACAAACATACTGATGACGGTATTACAGCATATCGTATAATGGATCGCTTAGAACCACGTGCGCTCAGTATGCAATTACACTCAGAAAATAACAAAGTAAGTATAATAAATGAATATTAATTTTAAAGAAATTATAAGTAGATTTGTTATGTAGAGAAGATCGGATTAGAATATTCAAACCGCAAGATATTTCTTCCGCCATGAAATTCTTTTTTTCTGTGTACGACTCAGAGCAAAGCAAAAATTTTTATTATCAGGAGACATACTTACAGTTATTAGATAATAAAACTAGAAGCTAGATTTGATCCAAAATAAAAAAAGTTGTTATATATATCATCTATTCTATTCACACAAACCTGAAAATTATCCGATAGTTTACTGTGCCCCGGCTCTCTTAACTTGAATACCCATATAATAATTTTTTTTAATTCTTGAGCAAGTCTGCTCTCAAGATCGATAGGTGCTAGTGTCTTGTTCTACGTTATGTGTCTTGCTGCAGATACTTGAGACCAAATTTAAATTGTAAGACTTACACAAAAAATTCGTGCCAGATTATAATTCAATTCTGGAGGAAGATTATACTTGAAAATAGCTGCGCATGACTTGCTCAAGATCTGCTCAATTCTCGAAATTTACCTTGAGCTTTGAGCAAATCTTGAGCAAGCCATGCGTAAGTATACTACTGTAAGTTATACTGGTGCAAGAAATGCGTCGGACACTTTTTTATTGCACTGTGTTCAAGATATCTTTAATATTCTTGCGTACGATACCATGAGCAAAACATTCACAAATCTTACCATAGGTTTCTTGATACACGATCTTGCGAAAGACACATACGTAGAAAAGACACTAGCAGCTAGTAGTCTTGCGCAAGATACTTACTCCAGAATCTTGCTCGAACATGTGTTACTAGGATACATTCTCATTAACTGTATTTATTACAGATAACAATTGTAGCAGATTATCCAAATTTTCTACGGTTATTCAATTATCGATTACCAACATCTGATGAAGGAAATGATTTGATTGAAGTAAACAGGAGATCACATTATGACGAGAGAGAATTCACTGATTCAATTCATTATCGTCCACCCGCATATTTGTTCCTCACTTCTAATGTTATATTGCGGATAAAAAGTTAGTTTTTATTTCGTTATAAAATTTTAATAGATGAAATGGTAAATTTTGTGATCATAGGTATGATTATAAATAACAAATAAACAAATCTTTTTCCGTTGCAGACATCGCTGAAATAAGTTCTCTCATATTTTACGATCCGCGGTTTAATTGGCGTATTCATTATCCATTTGAAAAATTCGGTAAAAAAAATGTCGTAACTTCTGGCATATTACACGGAAAACTTTTGATTTTAGGATTCAAATCAGGTATGCAATGTTCAATTAAAATTCTTTTTTTTTTAATGCTGATGTTACTTATTTTGATGCTGATGTCCTTTATTTACAGGTCACGTACGAATTTTTACTGTTGAAAATATTGAGTTGCTTAGAAGATCTAATTTAAGTCTTCGTTCAGGAATTGAGTATCATGTAGCCGACAAATCGATTAAATGGTTGGAACTTTTTGAGACTCGAAAAAAATTAGTTATCATTGCAATGGCAGACCTTAAAGTCTATTCTATTAATTTTTATCCCAACCGCACTCGGATAAAAAACGATAAATGTACTATACTATAATTATATCTAGATATATACAAATCATATCTAATAATATATAATCTATATATAATGAGATATAATATGTAATTATATGTAATTACATATTATATCTAGAAGAATTATATGTATAGAAGAAGATCTAATGTAATTATTAAATCATCATTATTTCAAATAAATAAATTATAACATGTATTGAAATTTTTCGAGAAAATAAAACAATCAATTTAAATATTCAGGAACATATATATTTTTTTGTTAATAACATCCCGTAGCATAATTATAAAAGTATCAAAATATTCTATAACCTTCTGAATCCTCAGTGGAAAATCTCGTTACACGGAAAAAAATAAACTTTAAAAATTAGTGTTTGAAATTATAACCCGAAACCCGGGTGTCAATATGGGGAATTTTAACATTCAAATAGTAAATTTTATAATACGTGTCGTCTATTTTCCAAGTATCAGATACGATTTTTAACGTTCAAATAGAAATTTTTGTTGCATAGACAATAAATTTTCATACTTATTCTGTAATCATTAACGTGTGAATCATAAATGAAAAAAAAATACTATTTAGAATGATAGTGTTAACTGATCACTTTATCATTATATTACTTGTCGTTCTCAATTTACGTAGTTAATTTTTTTCCGTGTACAGATTTTTGACAAAATGAATTTTACTTTTTCTGTCAGGAATGCGAAATTATCTTATTAGCTTGATGACATTTATATAGAATTTATCAGTCATCAAATGTTTTTCCCAAAAAATCCCAAGTAGTACGGAGACAACTTTAAGATGTTGAAAAGATCTATACGTTTTTTCAATCGAAATTACTTTTGTAAGACGAAAAAGATCATAAACTATCTATGACTCCTAAAACCAACAACTGTACCTCTTATTTATGTATGAAAATTTGGCTTCTAGACAAAATAAATTTTGTCTTGTGTTTTGAAAGACATCTTAAAGTTGTCACTGTGCTATTTGGGTACGGGAAAATATATTTTGAAGTTGTAGCCTACTGTCATTGTTCGTACAATGTACGATCATGCGTACTTTGTTTGTTTCAACTCTAAAACTTACCAACAATAGAAATATCCAGACTTGTATGATTATTTCTAGACTTTTCGAGAGCATGTTTGGATGTAAGCTACAAAATGAATTTTGTCTAATATAATCGATAAAATAACAATCGAGAAAAAATATGACTTACACCAGCGTTGATATATAATGATTAAACTTTCAGTAAATGTCATTAGTCACAACATTTTTTGCTTATTGTCAGTTCGTTTTTGCAATCTGCAAGTCTTGACTTAAAACTGTATAAGTAATAATTTATTAGTTAATACCGAAACAGGAAATTTGAAATTAAAATGGAAGGTGTTCTGTATCAACATATATTTGAATTAATTTTTAAAAAAATACATGATCCGATGGTACTAGAAAAACTAAAACGAGTCAATATTAATTGGAAAAAATCTATCGATAAAATTTTTAAAACAACGGATATGTGGAAAAGCGCATGTTTGAATGAAATCCCATCGGAACCAATGACCAGTATGATTACAAGATTATTTCCGATGGTTCATTTCGAAAATTATCATCAACTTGAAGACCCAATACTCTGGCGTTCTCTTTACATTTCGTATAGAAAGTCGATGATACTCTCGAAACTTCAACCTGTAATCCAAGTTAATTATGATTTTTCTGAACTTTTACGTCCATATGACTACTATTACTCGTTAGCAAGTTGCGGTAGAGTATTAATCATCTTAATAAAAACTCTTTTGTCACTTCAATAGATTGACAAAATAAAAATTGTTTTCTTTATCTTCTAGATCAATTTTTTGCTGTTGGAGAAAATCACGGAAAAATTTATGTTTTTGATATTAATCAATTAAATGAACCTCTGTATACGGTAGACCTTAAAAGCCCGATAAAAGACATCAAATTTTGGTTTTCTGGTATATTTTTAATCTTAATCATCAATAGTATTAATTTATAATCTATATCAGTTAACAAAGCCAATCTCATATGTATGAAAATTTGTGTTATTTTAGATACCGGTGAGCTATTTTTAGTTGCAATTGTTTTACCTGATTACGTTAAGTTTTGGAATCTTGATCGCATGGTTGAAGTTCCGTGTATCGGTAATGCTATAGGGTCATATATATGGTAAAAAAATTTCAATTTTAAATAATTCTGGTGATATGGTACAACTTTTATTTAATGAAATTTTTTTTATAACTATATTTCTTAGCTCCGGTACAATAAATAGACTATTAATTATGACCACCAACCGAGGTTTATTTGAATACAAACATACTGATGAAGGTATTACAGCCTATCGTGTAATGGATCGCTTAGAAGAACGTACGCTCAGTATGCAATTACACTCAGAAGGCAACAAAGTAAGTTTAATAAATGAATATTAATTTTAAAGAAATTATAAGTAGATTTGTTATGTGGAAATATCGGATTAGAATATACAGAAAAAAGGAAAGTTAAAAAAAAATATTTTCTTGAAGCGAAAAAAAATTCTTGCGCCAAGAAATTTTTTTCTAGTCCCCAGAAAATTTTTCTTTTTAATTCATACTGCATGATATTTCTTACGCCATGAAATTCTTTTTTTCTGTGTACGACTCAGAGCAAAGCAAAAATTTTTATTATCTGGAGACATACTTACAGTTATTAGATAATAAAACTAGAAGCTAGATTTGATCCAAAATAAAAAAATTTGTTATATATATCATCTATTCTATTCACATAAACCTGAAAATTATCCGATAATTTACTGTGCCCCGGCTCTTTTAACAATGAATACTCATACAATAATTTTTTAAAATTCTTGAGCAAGTCTGCTCTCAAGATCGATAGGTGCTAGTGTCTTTTTCTACGTTATGTGTCTTGCTGCAGATACTTGAGACCAGATTTAAATTGCAAGCCTTCACAAGAAATTCGTGCCAGATTATAATTCAATTCTGGAGGAAGGTTATACTTGAAAATAGTTGCGCATGGCTTGCTCAAGATCTCCTCAATTCTCGAAATTTACCTTGAGCTTTGAGCAAATCTTGAGCAAGCCATGCGTAAGTATACCTACTGTAAGTTATACTGGTGCAAGAAATGCGTCGGACACTTTTTCATTGCACTGTGTTCAAGATATCTTTAATATTCTTGCGTACGATGCCATGAACAAGACATTCACAAATCTTACCATAGGTTTCTTGATACACGATCTTGCGAAAGACACATACGTAGAAAAGACACTAGCAGCTAGTAGTCTTGCGCAAGATACTTACTCCAGAATCTTGCTCGAACATGTGTTACTAGGATACATTCTCATTAACTGTATTTATTACAGATAACAATTGTAGCCGATCATCCAAATACTCTAGAGTTATTAAATTATCGATTTCCAACATCTAATGAAAGAAATGAATTGATTGAAGTAAACAGGATATCATATTATGACGAGGGAGATTTAACTGATCAAATTCGTTATCGTACACCCGCATATTTGTTCCTCACTTCTAATGTTATATTGCGGATGATATGTAAGTTTTTATTTTATTATAAAATTTTAATGGACAAAATATAAAATTTTGTGATCAGATGTATGGTTATAAATAAAAAATTAAAAAATATTTTTTCGTTTCAGTCAGGGAAAGAAGATATCTCATATTTTATGATCCACAGTCCAACTGGAGTATGCATTATCCATTTAGAGGATACGGTGAAGACAATTACATAACTTCCGGCATACTACACGGAAAACTTTTGATTTTAGGATTCGAATCAGGTATGCAATGTTAAATTACAAATTTTTTTTTAAGCAGATATTACTGTCTTTTATTTACAGGTCACGTACGGATTTTTACTGTAGAAAATATTGAGTTGCTTAAAAGATCTAATTTAAGTCTTCGTTCAGGAATTGAGTATCATGTAGCCGACAAATCGATTCAATGGTTGGAACTTTTTGAGACTCGAAAAAAAATAGTTATCATTGCAATGGCAGACCGTAAAGTCTATTCTATTAATTTTTTTCCCGACCACCCCCGGATCAGTACCTCAAACACTACTCCGAGCAGTACCTGGGTAACAGAAAGTTCATGTAATGTAATGTAATTATGTCTAATTATATGCAATGCATATCTAACTATGTACAATCAATATAATTAGATATAATAATATGTGATTACATATTATTATATGTTGAGAATAATGGCCCGATGTAATTATTAAATCATGATTTTAAATAAATAAATTATGGCATGTATTGAAATTTTTTAAGAAAATAAAACAACCAATTTAAATACACAGGAACATTTATATTTTTTTGTCAATGACATCCCTTAGCATAATTATAAACGTATCAAAATATTTTATAATCTTCTGAATCCTCAGTGGAAAATCTCGTTGTACAGATTTTTGACAAAATGAATTTTACTTTTTCTGTAAGGAATGCGAAATTATCTTGGCTTGATGACATTTATATAGAATTTATCAGTCATCAAATGTTTTTCCCAAAAAATCTCAAGTAGTACGGAGACAACTTCAAGATGTTGAAAAGATCTATACGTTTTTTTAATCAAAATTACTTTTGTGAGACGAAAAAGAACATAAACTATCTATGACTCCTAGAACCAACAACTGTACCTCTTATTTATGTATGAAAATTTGGCTTCTAGACAAAATAAAATTTGTCTTGTGTTTTGAAAGACATCTTAAAGTTGTCACTGTGCTACTTGGGTATGGGTAAATATATTCTGAAGTTGTAGCCTACTGTCATTGTTCGTACAATGTACGATCATGCGTACTTTGTTTGTTTCAACTCTAAAGTTACCAACAATAGAAATATCCAGACATGTATGATTATTTCGAGACTTTTGGAGAGCATGTTTGGATGTAAACTATAAAATAAATTTTGTCTAATAATCGATAAAATAGCAGCCGAGAAAAAAATATGACTCACACCAACTTAAACATATAATGACTAAACTTTCAGTAAATGTCATTTGTCACAACATTTTTTGCTTAGTCAGTTCATTTCTGCAAGTCGTAATTTAAACCGTGAAATTAATAATTTATTCATAAATATCTAAACAGGAATTTTAAAATTAAAATGGACAGTGATTTGTTTCAACATTTATTTGAATCAATTTTTAAAAAAACAAATGATCCGATAGTACTAGAAAAACTAAAACGAGTCAATATTAATTGGAAAAAACCTATAGATGAAATTCTTGAAACAACGGATGTATGGAAAAGCGCATGTTTGAATGAAATCCCATCGGAACCAATGACCAGTATGATTACAAGATTATTTCCGATGGTTCATTTCGAAAATTATCATCAACTTAATGACCTAATACTCTGGCGTTCTCTTTACATTTCGTATAGAAAGTCGATGATACTCTCGGAACTTCAACCTTTAATCCAAGTTAATTATGATTTTTCTGAATTGTTGAGTCCACATGACTACATTCTCTCGTTTGCAAGTTGCGGTAAAGTATTAATCATCTTAATAAAAATTATTGTGTCACTTGAATAGATTGACAAAATGAAAATTATTTTTTTATCTTCTAGATAAATATTCTGCTGTTGGAAGTAATAACGGAACAATTTATGTTTTTGATATAAATCAACTTAACGAAATTGTGTTTACGGTAAATTTCAATCACTTGATACAAGACATCAAATTTTGGTATTCTGGTACATTTTTAATCTTAATCATTAATAATTTTGATTTATAATCTATAATCGGTTACAAAAGCCAATTTCATATATATGAAAATTTGTATTATTTTAGATACCGGTGACTTATTTTTAGTTGCAATTATTTCACCTCATCACATTAAATTTTGGAATCTTGTTCGCATGGTTGAAGTTCCGTGTATCGGTAATGGATTCGGGTCACATATATGGTAAAAAAATTTTAATTTTAAAATTAAATAATTATGGTGATATGGTGCAACTTTTATTTAATGAATTTTCTTTTTATAACTATATTTCTTAGCTCCGGTACAATAAATAGATTATTTATTATGAACTACGGACGTTTATATGAATACAAACATACTGACAATGGTATCACATCATATTTAACAAAGTGTATATCTCTCGATCCTGCAAGCACCATTTATTTATTCTCAGAAAACAACAAAGTAAATTTAATAAATATATACGAATTTTCAAAAAATAATAATTAGATTTATCATGTAGAGAAGATCGGGGTAGAAGACACAAAAAAAAACCGATTTCTTGGCACAAAAAAATTTTTATTCGCCCCAAGAAAATTTTTGCATTATAAATTAAAAAAGAAAACAATTCATATGCAAAATATTTCTTGCACCAGGAAATGTTTTTTTCTGTGTACGACTCAGAGCAAAGCAAAAAGTTTTAGGATCAGGAGACATACTTACAGTTAGATAATAAAATTAGACGTTTTGTATATATCATCTGTTCTAATCACATAAACCTGAAAATGATCCGAAACTTTACTTTGCCCCGGGTCTCTCGTCTTGAATACTTTGTTATTAACGAAATTTATTACAGATAATCATTGCAGCAGATGATCAGCAATATGCCGTAACGTTATATTCATTAAACTATCGATTTTCAACATCTGATAATCAAAGGAATTATTCGGTTGAAAATATGTGGATATCATATAGTAATGATAAACCATACACTGGCTTTTATTATTCCTGGCCCGTATTTTTTTTTCTTACTTCTAATGTTATTTTGCGGATAATGAGTTAGTTTTTATTTTATTATAAAATTTTAATAGATGAAATATTGAATTTTGTGATCATGTGTATGGTTATAAATAAAAAATAAAAAAATCTTATTTTTGCTGCAGAGGAGAGAAAAACATCTCTCATATATAATGATCCGCAAGCCGGCTGGAAAAAGTTTTATCCATTCGAAAATTTCGGTAGCGAAAATTTCGTAACTTCTGGCATATTACACGGAAAAGTTTTTATTTTGGGATTTGAATCAGGTATGCAATGTTAAATTAAAATTATTTGTTCTTACGCGGATGTTACTGTCTTTTATTTACAGGTCATGTACGGATTTTTACTGTAGAAAATATTGAGCTGCTTAAAGAATCTAATTTAAATCTTCATTCAGGGATTGAGTATCATGTAGCCGACAAATCGATTCAATGGTTGGAACTTTTAGAGACTCAAGAAAAATTAGTTATCATTGCAATTACAAACCATAAAGTCTATTCTATTAATTTTTTTCCCAGCAGTACCCGGATAAAAAAAGTTACATGTGATGTACTATAATTATATCTAATTATATACAATTCATATTTAATTATATGTAATCCATATACAATAAGATATAATATGTAATAACATAAAATTATATGTAGAAAATGGTCCAATGTAATTATTAAATCATCATGATTTTAAATAAATAAATTATAACATGTATTGAAATTTTTTAAGAAAATAAAACAACCAATTTAAATACACAGGAACATTTATGTTTTTTGGTCAATGACATCCCTTAGTATAATCATAAAAGTATCAAAATATTTTATAATCTTCTGAATTCTCAGTGGAAAATCTCGTTATACAGATTTTTGACAAAATGAATTTTTACTTTTTCTGTCAGGAATGCGAAATTATCTTGGCTTGATGACATTTATATAAAATTTATCAGTCATCAAATGTTTTTCCCAAAAATCCCAAGTAGTACGGAGACAACTTTAAGATGTTGAAAAGATCTATACGTTTTTTCAATCGAAATTACTTTTGTAAGACGAAAAAAAACATAAACTATCTATGACTCTTAGAACCAACAACTGTACCTCTTATTTATGTATGAAAATTTGGCTTCTAGACAAAATAAAATTTGTCTTGTGTTTTAAAAGACATCTTAAAGTTGTCACTGTGCTACTTGGGTATGGGCAAATATATTCTGAAGTTGTAGCCTACTGTCATTGTTCGTACAATGTACGATCATGCGTACTTTGTTTCGTTAAACTCTGAAATTTAACAACAATAGAAATGTCCAGACATGTATGATTATTTCGAGACTTTTGGAGAGCATGTTTGGATGTAAACTATAAAATAAATTTTGTCTAATATAATCGATAAAATAGCAGTCGAGAAAAAATATGACTCACACTAACGTTAATATATAATGACTAAGCTTTCAGTAAATGTCATTTGTCATATTTTTGGCTTAGTCAGTTCATTTCTGCAAGTAGTAATTTAAACCGTGAAGTTTATAATTTATTCATAAATATCTAAACAGGAATTTTAAAATTAAAATGGACGGTGATCTGTTTCAACATTTATTTGAATCAATTTTTGAAAAAACAAATGATCCGATAGTACTAGAAAAACTAAAACGAGTTAATATTAATTGGAAAAAACCTATCGACAAAATTCTTGAAACAACGGATGTATGGAAAAGCGCATGTTTGAATGAAATCCCATCGGAACCAATGACCAGTATGATTACTAGATTATTTCCGATGGTTCATTTCGAAAATTATCATCAACTTAACGACTCAATACTCTGGCGTTCTCTTTACATTTCGTATAGAAAGTCGATGATACTCTCGAAACTTCAACCTGTAATTCAAGTTAATTATGATCTTCCTAAATTTATAATTTCATCTGAATACATCGTCTCGTTTACAAGTTGCGGTAAAGTATTAATCATCTTAATAAAAACTCTTTTGTCACTTTAATAGATTGACAAAATAAAAATCATTTTTTTTTTCACTAGATAAATACGTTGCTGTTGGAAGTATCAGAGGAATAATTTGTATATTTAATATTAATCGATTAAGTGAACCTGAGTGTACAGTAGATTTTAAAGAACCGGTAAAAGACATCAAATTTTGGTTTTCTGGTACATTTTGATGCTAATTATCAATAATATTGATTTATAATCAATAATCACTGAAAAAAGCTAATTTTGTTTATATAAAAATTTGTACTTTTTTTTAGATATCGGCGACTTATTTTTAGTTGCAATTATTTCACCGTTTGAGATTAAATTTTTGAACCTTGTTCACATGATTGAAGTTCCGTGTATCGGTAATGATTTCGGGTCACATATATGGTAAAAAAATTTTTATTATAAAATTAAATAATTATGGTGATTTGGTGCAACTTTTATTTAATGAATTTTTTTTCTATAACTACATTTATTAGCTCCGGTACAATAAATAGATTATTTATTATGAATTACGGACGTTTATATGAATACAAACACACTGATGATGGTATTGTAGCATATCCTATAATGGATCGATTAGAAGAAGGTTTGAACACCATTAAATTATTCTCAGAAAACAACAAAGTAAGTTTAATAAATCAAAATGAATTTTGAAAAAACAATAATTAGATTTGTCATGTAGAGAAGGTCAGAGTAGAAGACACCCCTGGAGAAAATTTTTCGGACTTCTGTCTGAAAAACTCAGGTCTAGAGTTCTAAAGACTTTTTCGGACAGAAGTCCGAAAAATTTTCACCAGGGACATAAAAAAAAGGATTTCTTGTCACAAAGAATTTTTATTCACTCCAAGAAAATTTTTGCAATATAAATTTAAAAAAAAATTTATTTCGAGACGAGAAATAATTTTCGTGGAGCAAGAAAAAATTTTTTAAAGCGAATTCCCGTGCCAAAAATTTTTTTTTAGTCTTAAGGAAATTCTTATCTTCAATTGCAGATAATTATTGTAGCAGAAAGTCCAAGGATCGTAACTTTGTTAAATTATCGATTGCCAACACCTGATGAAGGCAATAATTTGATTGAAGAGAACAGTATGTCACATCATGACTTGACACCATACACTGGATTTTACCATATTCATTCCGTATATTCGTTTCTTACTTCCAATGTTATTTTGCGGATCAGACGTTAGTTTTTATTTTATTAAAAAATTTTAAAAGACAAAATATTAAATTTTGTAATCATGTGTATGGTTATGAATAAAAAAAGTAAGAAAAAAATTTTTCCGTTGCAGGTAAGATCACAAGTTCTCTCATATTTTACGACCCGCGATCCAACTGGAGTGTGCATTATCCATTTGAAAAATTTGGTGGCGAAAATGTCGTAACTTCCGGCATATTACACGGAAAAGTTTTAATTTTGGGATTCAAATCAGGTATGCAACGATCAATTAAAATTTTTTTTTTCAACGAGGATGTTACAGTCCTTTATTTACAGGTCACGTACGGATTTTTACTGTAGAAAATATTGAACTGCTTAAAAGATCTGATTTGAATCTTGATTCAGGAATTGAGTATCTTCTAAGCGACGAACCGATTGAATGGTTGGAACTTGTTGAGACTCGAGAAAAATTAATTATTATTGCAATAACAATTTACGAAGTCTATTCTATTAATTTTTTTCCTAGGAACAGCACTCAATAAATGATCATTAAAGTTTACTGTGTATGTCATTGCAATAACCGCACTCATAATGCGCCGATTTATTAAATCGTCATTATTTCGAATAAATTAACCATGACATGTACTGGAATTTTTTAAAAAATTAAAACAATCAATTTAAATAAACAGGAACATCTATTTTTTTTTTGTCAATATCATCCCTTAGCGTAATTTTAAAATTATCAGAAAACTACAGTAAATTCTCATAACTTCCTGAATCCTCAATATAAAATCTCGATACACATTTTTGACAAAACGAATTTTCAAATTTTCTGTCAGCAATTTTCGTAATACGGAATCGTCTTGGATTGATGCGCATTTATTTACAATTTCGAAGACATGAAGATTTTTCCCAAAAACTCCCAAGTAGCACAGAGACAATTTTGAAATATTATAAAGATGTTTTTTAAAAGAACAAGACAAAGTTTTTTTGTCTCAAAGCCAAGTTTTTTTATTTTTATTCTGTGCTACTTGGGTATAGGCAAATATATTCTGAAGTAGTAGCTCACTGTCATGGGCTACTGTTTATGTGAATGAAAATGGCCACACAGGTCAAGAGGACAACTCTAGACGAAACTCCAAGTTGTTTGTCCAGAAAAAAAATTTCTCTCCGAGATTTATGACTTTTTCCTGCTAGAATACGTAGAAACTAACAAAAAATGGTAATATTGTGTGTGGTTATTACCAAAAGGGGCAAATTTATGCATTGTTAATACAATGTACGTTGCGTACTTTGTTTATTTCAACTCTAAAAATCACCAACAATAAAAAAAATATCCAGACGTCTACGATTCTTTCTAGACTTTTTGAGTGCATGTTTGGATGTAAGCTACAAAATAAATTTTGTCTAATATAATCGATAAAATAACAATCGAGAAAAAATATGACTTACACCAGCGTTGATATATAATGATTAAACTTTCAGTAAATGTCATTAGTCACAACATTTTTTGCTTATTGTCAGTTCGTTTTTGCAATCTGCAAGTCTTGACTTAAACTGTATAAATAATAATTTATTAGTTAATACCTAAACAGGAAGTTTGAAATTAAAATGGAAGAAATTGTGTATCAACATATATTTGAATTAATTTTTAAAAGAATACATGATCCGATAATACTAGAAAACCTAAAACGAGTCAATATTAATTGGAAAAAATCCATCGATAAAATTTTTGAAACAACGGATATATGGAAAAGCGCATGTTTGAATGAAATCCCATCGGAACCAATGACCAGTATGATTACAAGATTATTTCCGACGGTTCATTTCGAAAATTATCATCAACTTGAAGACCCAATACTCTGGCGTTCTCTTTACATTTCCTATAGAAAGTCGATGATACTCTCGAAACTTCAACCTGTAATCAAAGTAAATTATGATTTTTCTAAACTTTTACGTGCATCTGACTACATTTACTCGTTCGCTAGTTGCGGTAGAGTATCAATCATCTTAATAAAAACTCTTTTGTCACTTCAATAGATTGACAAAATAAAAATTATTTTTTTTATCCTCTAGATAAATTTTTTGCTTTTGGAACTAGTTACGGAACAATTTATGTTCTTGATATTGATCAATTGAATGAACCTGTGTTTACGCAAAGAATAGGAGGAGAGATAAAAGACATCAAATTTTGGTTTCCCGGTAATTTTTTAATCCTAATTAGTAATTACCAATAATATTGATTAATAATCTATAATCAAATACAAAAGCTAATTTCATTTGTATGGAAATTCGTTCTTATTTTAGATACCGGTGCCTTATTTTTAGTCGCACTCATTTCACCTCATTACATTAGATTTTGGAATTTTTTGGCCAAGGTTGAAGTTCCGTGTAACGGTAATGCCATAGGGGCAAGTATATGGTAAAAAAATTTGAAATTTAAAATTAAATAAGTATGATAATATGCCGCAACTTTTATTTAATGATTTTTCTTTTTATAACTTTATTTCTCAGCTCCGGTACAATAAATAGACTAGTTATTATGAACAAAATCAGAGGTTTATATGAATACAAACATTTTACCGATAAAGGTATTACAGCGTATTGTATTATGAATAGATTAGAAGGAGATTTTATTTTCATTAATTTATTCTCAGAAAACAACAAAGTAAGTTTAATAAATAAATATAAATTTTTAAGAAATAATAATTAGATTTTTTATGTGGAAAAGATCGGATTAAAAAAAACAAAAAAAAAAAGGATTCCTTGGCACAAAAAATTTTTTGCATTATTAGTGGAAAACAAATATTTTCTTAAAGCGAAAAAAAAAATTCTTGCCGCAAGAACTTTTTTTCTAGTCCCGAGAAAATTTTTGTCTTCTATTTATACCTTAGAATATTTGGAGACATACTTACAGTTTGATAATAAAATAAAAAACTACACGGAAAGATTGGAACCCGACTGGTTACTGTTCTTCACCGTACTGAGTCGGGTTCCAATCTTTCTGTGTATGTTTGATCCAAAAACAAAGAAGTTTTTATATCTAGGGGAGGGTGGGGCAGAGCGGCCCCCCTAAGCCAACTATTACTTTTTGTGGCTTTCAACCATCAGGTCACTTTACTTTTGTCCTATTTCGAATAAATTTATGGACATTTTGCCAAAGTTCTGAAAAAAAAAAAATTTTTTTTGTGGGACGGAGCGGCCTTCCTCCAAAAAATGATAAAAAAATTTTTTTTTTCGTTTTTTTTTTTTTTTTAAATTGTTTTCATCATTAAGAATGTATTTCTTTCTCTTGACAACTATTTTTGGTTTTATATTACTCGAAAAAAATTTTTTAAGGTGTTATAAATCGTTCACTCTCGATTACCTTAATTACTAATTGTTATTTAATTAAAAAAAAAACAATTCTATAGTTTTACTTTGTTTCAAAAATTTATCAACTAAAAAAAAAAATTTTATTTTTATAAATTTTTAGTGACCAAATTTGCCTCTTACATAGAGAAACGGCCGAAAAATATGAAAAAATAATTTTTTCGGAAGTTTCGGCTGGTCCATTTTGCCCCAGGTGTTATGCGTAGGGCTTGAAATGTGGAATTATAATAATTTTTTTTTAATTTGACGATAAAAATATGAAAAAATCACTTTTTCAAAATTTTGGGCTTGTTCATTTTGCCCCAAATCTCATGCGTAGGGGTAAAAATGCGCAAATATATCGGATTTATAGTAATTAGTCGAAAAAAAAAAATTTTTTTTTGATCAAAATTTCAGGGGGGCCGCTCTGCCCCACCCTCCCCTAGAGCATCTATTCTATTCACATAAACCCGAAAATTATCCGATGCTTTACTATGCCCTGAGTCTCTTAACTCGAATACTTTGTTATTAACTAAATTTATTACAGATAATAATTGCAGCAGATTATCAAAGAAACTTAACTTTATTAAATTATCGATTTCCAAAATCTGATGAAGGAAATAATTTGATTCAAGAGAATATGAAACGATATTTTGATGAGAAACCACAGTTTTTTGTTGGGCGTCCAGACCCTAATTGTTTGTTTCTTACTTCCAATGTTATATTGCGGACAATGAGTTAGTTTTTATTTTATTATAAAATTTTAATAGATGAAATGTTAAATTTTGTGATCATGGGTATGATTATATATAATAAATAAACAAATTTTTTTTCGTTGTAGGCAGAGCTCAATTGAGTTCTCTTATATTTTACGATCCACAGTCCAACTGGAGTTGGCCTGATCCATTTAGAGAATTCGGTAGACAAAATTTCGTAACTTCCGGCATATTACACGGAAGAGTATTGATTTTAGGATTCGAATCAGGTATGCAATGTTCAATTAAGATTTGTTTTTTAATGCAGATATTACTGTCCTTTATTTACAGGTCACGTACGGATTTTTACTGTAGAAAATATTGAACTACTTAAAACATCTAATTTGAATCTTGATTCAGGAATTGAGTATCATGTAGCCGACAAATCGATTCAATGGTTGGAACTTGTTGAGACTCGAGAAATATTAATTATTATTGCAATAACAGACTACGAAGTCTATTCTATTAATTTTTTTCCTAGAAACACCACTCAGTAAATGAATGATACCAAAGTTAGCCGACGTCTAATAATTTTTTTATTTTTTAAAAAACGCAAATTATAAAAAAAAACATATTTGAAAAAATTGCACCTGAAGTTTTTTAAATTTTCTACATGTGCATTTTTTCAGTTTATTTTTTTCTTTAAATTTAATTGTTCAAAATAAAATCATAAACTTTTTATTTGTCTGCTAACTTCAGGATCATAGTAAATGATCATTAATGTTTACTGTGTATGTCATTGCAATAACCGCACTCATAATGCGCCGATTTATTAAATCGTCATTATTTCGAATAAATTAACCATGACATGTACTGGAATTTTTTAAAAAATTAAAACAATCAATTTAAATAAACAGGAACATCTATATTTTTTTTTGTCAATATCATCCCTTAGCGTAATTTTAAAAGTATAAAAATACTACAGTAAATTCTCATAACTTCCTGAATCCTCAGTATAAAATATCGAAACTCATTTTTGACAAAACGAATTTTTACATTTTCTGTCAGCAATTTTCGTAATACGGAATCGTCTTGAATTGATGCGCATTTATTTCGAATTTCGGAGACATGAAATTTTTTCTCAAAAACTCCCAAGTAGCATAGAGACAACTTTAAGATGTCATAAAGATGTTTTTTAAAAGAACAAAACAAAGTTTTTTTATCTCATAGCCAAGTTTTTTTATTTTTATTCTGTGCTACTTGGATATGGGCAAATATATTCTGAAGTTGTAGCCTACTGTCATTGTTCGTACAATGTACGATCATGCGTACTTTGTTTGTTTCAACTCTAAAAGTCACCAACAATAAAAAAAATATCCAGACGTCTATGATTATTTCTAGACTTTTCGAGTGCATGTTTGGATGTAAGCTACAAAATAAATTTTGTCTAATATAATCGATAAAATAACAATCGAGAAAAAATATGACTTACACCAGCGTTGGTATATAATGATTAAACGTTCAGTAAATGTCATTAGTCACAACATTTTTGGCTTATTGTCAGTTCGTTATTGCAATCTCCAAGTCTTGACTTAAACTGTATAAGTAATAATTTATTAGTTAATACCTAAACAGGAAGTTTGAAATTAAAATAGAAGGTGTTCTGTATCAACATATATTTGAATTAATTTTTAAAAAAATACTAGTCTCTATTCTCCATGGTATTACTGAATATTATTTTGCATTTTATAACCGGCATCAATTTTTTCCCGCGTAATTTGATTGTTTTTTTTTTTTTAAATTTCAAATAATAATTGCGGAGAAAGGTGACAATTATTGCGCACTAAAATTTAGTTTAATAAAATATAAATTAGTCTGACGTAATTGTTTATAGATTTAAAAAATTGTTTATAAATTTAAAATTTAAAAATGACAAATAATTGCAAACATCGGTCAATAAAATTGTAAATGTCGTTACCGACATCTATAATTCAGCATTATCCTGACAGTGCTGCCAACCAGGTGGGAATTGGCACACCTGGGAATTTTTCGACGCCTTCTTGATTACCGCAGAGCCATCTGAATTTAAACTTGCTCGTAATTTTGTAATGATGGTAAAATCATACACTTTCAATAAAACTACTCCTCTGCTTGCTATACGACAGCAACTTCGTGATAAATATAAATTGAGATTGAGTTTTATTATTTACAGTAACAAGTATCAAATACTTATTGACAATAACAATTAATTGAATAAATCTGTTCTCTATCATTGATTTGAATTTAAAAACTACTTAGAAAATATCGTAAGTAAACAATAAAAAATTAAGAGTTAAATGTCAGAAAATGTATGAACAAGAGGTTATATTCAGTTCACCAATGCTGCTCTGAAATAAAATATATATGAAAATAAAAACTGAAATATCTTCTTCTCCATGGTGTCGGATATTTAAATAAATGACAGCAGATTGAGAAATTGTTTTTGGGAGTAATAAAAAATTACGAATTAAATTTATAATAATACGTTACTATAAACTAGAAATATTGCTTTAACATCTCACTAATTTATATTCCTTTTTTTTTCAGTTCCAAAAAAATAGAAGCATATCATCATGTCAGGTGAGAAAATCGAGGGGATAAAATTTTTATTTAAAAAAACTATCTAACTAAATCGATAAATGCAAAAACATACATGTATTTATGAACATTTAGTGATAAAAGTACGATAACTTCTATTACACTTTGGAAACAAGTATAAAAATATTCATTTAAAAGTTTCGTATACCATTTTTCTAATCACGAATATTGCATTATTTTTTTTTAACTTTTTTATTTTCTATACAAATTTTAATATCACTGAATTTATTTATTTATTCTTTTGAATTTTTAATTCACTAATTTTTCGATTTAGTATTAAATAAAAAAAGAAAGTTTATTTTTTATTAAAAAAATGGCGGTAAAAAATGTGGAGGTTATGTATATGATATTCTAGTTTTAAGAAATTAAACTGAAATGATAATTATAAGTATATTTAGCCAAGTCCATTTCTAGGCCATCAGGCTGAAATGAATTTAAAAATAATTATAAGTGTAATTAATTTAATATTTGTTTATAAAAAATAATTAAAATCTATTCACTATAGAAAAAAAAATGAACAACAGATTTTGAATAATTGAATTGTCGATGATTGTATTTATATATATTCAAGGATTTCGAGTCTTTTGGTGTCGGAGTTACCTCTGGATTTCATAATTTTTTCTAAACATAGAGCACTACTACTTGTTACTGTCATTTTATTCTCTTTTAAGCTTTCGTAATTTTTTTTTTATGTCTTTAAAATCCCAACAATGAAAAAATCGATCAAAGGTAAAAATTTTTGTCAAGTTGGCTCATTAATTAATTTTAATGTTGAAAGATAATTAATAACAAATCGTGACTTACGTCGTAAGTGTTCGTTTAAAACAATGTGGTGAAAAACTTTTAGGAAAATGAAACAGTATTTTAGTTTTAAGAAATTAAATTAAGTTAATAATTATAAAATTTTGTAATTTAAGAAATGTTTATAAAAAATATTTTAACTTTGTTCAATAAAGAAAGTAATATAAATAATATAGATTTCTAATAGTAAAAATTGTCTAAAATTATATTATGAATATTCAATCATGAGTTTTAAACAGTTTTAATGACGCTTCGCAACAGGTAAAGAGATTTTAATTTAAAGCTTCTTAACACCATTGCATTAATAACGTGCATGGCACTATTTTTTTGGTTTTTTGCACTTTTTTTTTAACATCTAATTTTTTATAAAATTTTTGAATTACTAAATTTTTATAATTATTACTTTTTTTTATTTAATACTTTACAATTTTTCAATCTTCCTCAGCTGAAAAAAATAATTTAATATAGTTGATACATATATCGCGGATACGGGGTACTGCGAACGCGCTCTAATGAAAGCCCTTTAGTGTCGAAATTACCTCTGGATTTCATAATTTTTTCTAAACATAGAGCACTACTACTTGTTACTGTCATTTTATTCTCTTTTAAGCTTTCGTATTTTTTTTTTTATGTCTTAAAAATCCCAACAATGAAAAAATTGATCAAAGGTAAAAAGTTTTGTCAAGTTGGCTCATTAATTAATTTTAATGTTGAAAGATAATTAATAACAAATCGTGACTTACGTCGTGAGTGTTCGTTTAAAACAATGTGGTGAAAAACTTTCAGGAAAATGAAACAGTATTTTAGTTTTAAGAAATTAAATTAAGTTAATAATTATAAAATTTTGTAATTTAAGAAATGTTTATAAAAAATATTTTAACTTTGTTCAATAAAGAAAGTAATATAAATAATATAGATTTCTAATAGTAAAAATTGTCTAAAATTATATTATGAATATTCAATCATGAGTTTTAAACAGTTTTAATGACGCTTCGCAACAGGTAAAGAGATTTTAATTTAAAGCTTCTTAACACCATTGCATTAATAACGTGCATGGCACTATTTTTTTTGTTTTTTGCACTTTTTTTTTAACATCTAATTTTTTATAAAATTTTTGAATTACTAAATTTTTATAATTATTACTTTTTTTTATTTAATACTTTACAATTTTTCAATCTTCCTCAGCTGAAAAAAATAATTTAATATAGTTGATACATATATCGCGGATACGGGGTACTGCGAACGCGCTCTAATGAAAGCCCTTTAGTGTCGAAATTACCTCTGGATTTCATAATTTTTTCTAAACATAGAGCACTACTACTTGTTACTGTCATTTTATTCTCTTTTAAGCTTTCGTAATTTTTTTTTTATGTCTTTAAAATCCCAACAATGAAAAAATCGATCAAAGGTAAAAATTTTTGTCAAGTTGGCTCATTAATTAATTTTAATGTTGAAAGATAATTAATAACAAATCGTGACTTACGTCGTGAGTGTTCGTTTAAAACAATGTGGTGAAAAACTTTCAGGAAAATGAAACAGTATTTTAGTTTTAAGAAATTAAATTAAGTTAATAATTATAAAATTTTGTAATTTAAGAAATGTTTATAAAAAATATTTTAACTTTGTTCAATAAAGAAAGTAATATAAATAATATAAATTTCTAATAGTAAAAATTGTCTAAAATTATATTATGAATATTCAATCATGAGTTTTGAACAGTTTTAATGACGCTTCGCAACAGGTAAAGAGATTTTAATTTAAAGCTTCTTAACACCATTGCATTTATAACGTACATGGCACTATTTTTTTGGTTTTTTGCACTTTTTTTTTAACATCTAATTTTTTATAAAATTTTTGAATTACTAAATTTTTATAATTATTACTTTTTTTTTATTTAATACTTTACAATTTTTCAATCTTCCTCAGCTGAAAAAAATAATTTAATATAGTTGATACATATATCGCGGATACGGGGTACTGCGAACGCGCTCTAATGAAAGCCCTTTAGTGTCGAAATTACCTCTGGATTTCATAATTTTTTCTAAACATAGAGCACTACTACTTGTTACTGTCATTTTATTCTCTTTTAAGCTTTCGTATTTTTTTTTTTATGTCTTAAAAATCCCAACAATGAAAAAATTGATCAAAGGTAAAAAGTTTTGTCAAGTTGGCTCATTAATTAATTTTAATGTTGAAAGATAATTAATAACAAATCGTGACTTACGTCGTGAGTGTTCGTTTAAAACAATGTGGTGAAAAACTTTCAGGAAAATGAAACAGTATTTTAGTTTTAAGAAATTAAATTAAGTTAATAATTATAAAATTTTGTAATTTAAGAAATGTTTATAAAAAATATTTTAACTTTGTTCAATAAAGAAAGTAATATAAATAATATAGATTTCTAATAGTAAAAATTGTCTAAAATTATATTATGAATATTCAATCATGAGTTTTAAACAGTTTTAATGACGCTTCGCAACAGGTAAAGAGATTTTAATTTAAAGCTTCTTAACACCATTGCATTAATAACGTGCATGGCACTATTTTTTTTGTTTTTTGCACTTTTTTTTTAACATCTAATTTTTTATAAAATTTTTGAATTACTAAATTTTTATAATTATTACTTTTTTTTATTTAATACTTTACAATTTTTCAATCTTCCTCAGCTGAAAAAAATAATTTAATATAGTTGATACATATATCGCGGATACGGGGTACTGCGAACGCGCTCTAATGAAAGCCCTTTAGTGTCGAAATTACCTCTGGATTTCATAATTTTTTCTAAACATAGAGCACTACTACTTGTTACTGTCATTTTATTCTCTTTTAAGCTTTCGTAATTTTTTTTTTATGTCTTTAAAATCCCAACAATGAAAAAATCGATCAAAGGTAAAAATTTTTGTCAAGTTGGCTCATTAATTAATTTTAATGTTGAAAGATAATTAATAACAAATCGTGACTTACGTCGTGAGTGTTCGTTTAAAACAATGTGGTGAAAAACTTTCAGGAAAATGAAACAGTATTTTAGTTTTAAGAAATTAAATTAAGTTAATAATTATAAAATTTTGTAATTTAAGAAATGTTTATAAAAAATATTTTAACTTTGTTCAATAAAGAAAGTAATATAAATAATATAAATTTCTAATAGTAAAAATTGTCTAAAATTATATTATGAATATTCAATCATGAGTTTTGAACAGTTTTAATGACGCTTCGCAACAGGTAAAGAGATTTTAATTTAAAGCTTCTTAACACCATTGCATTTATAACGTACATGGCACTATTTTTTTGGTTTTTTGCACTTTTTTTTTAACATCTAATTTTTTATAAAATTTTTGAATTACTAAATTTTTATAATTATTACTTTTTTTTTATTTAATACTTTACAATTTTTCAATCTTCCTCAGCTGAAAAAAATAATTTAATATAGTTGATACATATATCGCGGATACGGGGTACTGCGAACGCGCTCTAATGAAAGCCCTTTAGTGTCGAAATTACCTCTGGATTTCATAATTTGTTCTAAACGTAGAGCACTACTACTTGTTACTGTCATTTTATTCTCGTTTAAGATTTCGTTTTTTTTTTTATGTCTTAAAAATCCCAACAATGAAAAAATCGATCAAAGGTAAAAATTTTTGTCAAAAATTGCTATCATTTTTCTTGTGTAGAAGGTCGCCTGGAATGCGACTAAGCAGTTGTTGATAGATAACTTTCTATTTTGATATTTGTTGCTGGGAGAATGTGGCTAAAATCAGCATTTGGCCCTTTTTCGAGGCCCATTGCCCTCCTGCAAGGACCAAACGGCTTCCATTAATTATTGCTATTATTTTTTTAACTTCCCGCTAAGAAAATTGTAAATTTTCAATAATTCGGGAAGTTATTGGTTTCGGTCCGATTTACGAAAATCGAATTTCCATCAGATGTCGACGTTTTGAGGTCCTAGGAAGCTATTCTGACTAATTTCAAGATGATGTCCGAGTGTATGTATGTATGTATGTACGTACGTACGTACGTACGTATGTAAATACCTGTATCTTTTGAACGGATGAACCGATTTTGAACTTTAAGGTGTCATTGGATATAGATGTTTTTCTTGGATAACTTTTAATGTGCTCGATGGATTAATTCCATAATGGACTGGGCTCTAGAGCTTTATAAGCCGCGTCGAATGCCACCTCAACCATCAAAATCGGTTCATTCGTTCAAGAGAAACCGTTGTCGAAAGAATTAAAAAAAAAAAAATTTTTTATTTTTTCTGAAATATCTCAAAAACGACTCGATAAATCGAATTCAAAATTTGATCGGCTGTAGAGCTTGACAAAACGCCTCGATTGCCACCTTAATCGTCTCAATCGGTTTATTCGTTTGAGAGATATCGTTGGAGAGAAAATGGTGAAAAACGTTTTTTTTCGAAAACAACAGCATACAAACGTATTTTCGAGCTCGAAGAGCTCGAAAATGTATTCACAATAATGTTTTCGAGGTTCTTGAGCTCGAAAACATCGGGAAGTTTTGGGGCTGGCCCGCAGGGTCAACTGACAGACCGATTTTTTGTGCAGGGGGTCGCCCGGAATGCGACTGAGCAGTCGTTACCAAATAGCTTTCTATTTTGATATTTGTTGCTGAGAGAATGTGGCTAAAATCAGCATTTTGGCCCTTTTTCGAGAACCATTGCCCTACTGCAAGGACTGAACGGCTTCCATTAATCATTGCTTTGATTTTTCTCGTTCAGGCGGTCGCTCGGAATGCGACTGAGCAGTTGTTGCTCAATAACTTTCTATTTTCATGTTTGTTGCTAAGGGTATATTGCTAAAATCATCATTTTGGCCTGTTTTGTCCCATTTTCGAGGCCCGTATGAGGTCAAGCTATTAATGACCTATTATATGTGTAAACATACATAGATCCAGGTGGTACATTTTCTGCGCTATTACAGTTGAAAGCTGGTTGTATAAAATATATTTCTTGTTTTAGAAAATCGTTACATCGTGCAAGGGTGGAAGGTTAATGAAACTGTCACCGCACCTGATTCTATGAAAGTTGAGGGCACCCTGCTGACTTGGGAAAATTTCAAAGTCACGGTTGATGTATATTCTGAGAGTGTCTCAGACACTTGTCAGTACCTGAAGTCAGTCATGGAAACCACAGGTTCGAACAGCACGCCTGTGGTTTTCTTGACTGGTCGTACTGGGGCTGGGAAGTCTTTGACTCTCTTTGGCAGCCGTAATTCCAGCCAACTGGGTCTCATCAAGACATGGTTTGCCGGTGTCCCTGAGACCGATATCGAGCTTCGGTACGTAAGAAAAATAATAACGACATGCGCAAACAATCGAATATCAATAATTGACTCGTTAAATTTTTTACAGTGTGCAAGAATGCTACAAGGGCGGATTCAGGGACTTAGTGAATTTTGAGCAAAAGCCAAAGTTCACTAAGGACAGCATCCCTGAAGTTATGCTGCGGTCGACGGACTACTCAAAGATTGGCAGAGTCCTTCAAAACGCCCTCAAGGCCGATAACTCGGTAAACAAGAGTTCAACTCGGGGAATTCTCGTTTTGCAACTTGTAAGTAATAGCACTATCAAACGATTTCGTTAAATTATTTATAAGCGATAAAAGTTCGATAATAGTTCAGTAAATCAAGCAAAGTAACATTATCAATTTAAATACCGTGCCAACTGTCTATACCTCTAATATAATCCCGATGAAAAAATATTTTATACAATTGTATTAAATGATATATAAATTGGATAGAAAAAATGGCCTGATCCAATTGTATACAATCGTTCATAATTATATCTAATTGTATACAATCTGTATACAATGTATATACAATTTTATACAACATTGTATACAAATGAATATAATTATATAATGTTTTCGTATAGATTATATTTAATTATATACAATTCTATATAATTGCATACAAATATATACATTTGTATATAATTTTATTATTCTTTTTTGCATTTTTATATAGAATTATATACGATTGTTTATAATTGTATCTAATTATATAATAATTTTATGTAATTATGCATCACCTCTATCCAATTCTATATAATCCATATATAACTGAATACAATTATATAAACTCTTTTTTTATCGGGATGGTATATATCTTATTCGAATCAATTTGATAATTTAATTTTTTCGGAGATTTCATGATGAAATCTACATATTATATGTATTACTCTAATACAAATATTCAATCGTTATTTAATTTAGCAGTATCATTCAAATAATAATTACTGTTTTCCATTTTCCCATAGAAAAACACCAAGACGAACTCCAAGTTATTTGTGGTCGACATGCCGGGACTGGAACGCCAGGAGCGTGACCGATCCAAGTCACCGGCCAACACAACGACCAAGGCTGTGGAGCCAGAAACAAGGTGGATTTCGTGCCTTACTTACGAATTCAATAATTTTATCAACCCTATACCTGGTACATCCAAAACGTCTCCCTTATGGCAGGACATTGATGCCATGCTACCCTTTCCAAGGGTCCAGTTCGTAATAGCATGCATCAAAAGGCCATACAATCGGGAGAACGTTTATTCTACTTTAATATTTCTACATGACGTAAAAAGATTACAACAGCATGGACATATTCTTGGAAGTGGAAGGCGAATGATCTCCCCGGCTCGAGTAGATCCTCCTGTTGGATCTAGCAGGAGCAATTTCCTTGCTGTCCCTGGTGTTGCAGTAGATTCAACAAAGGATGAAGAAATCAAACTGTTGAAAATTCAGTTGGCACAAAAGGATGCGAGAATAAAGGAGTTGGAACTTAGAAACACCGAGTTAGAAAAATTGCTACTGCAGCAACCACCTGCACCACCATCACCACCGCCTGTACCACAATCACCACCGCCTGGACCACAATTACCACCGCCTGGACCACCATCACCACCGCCTGGACCACAATCACCACCGCCTGCACCACAATCACCACCGCCTGGACCACAATTACCACCACCTGGACCACCATCACCACCGCCTGCACCACAATTACCACCGCCTGCACCACAATCACCACCGCCTGGACCACAACCGTTACCACCTGGGCCTGGTCAAGCTCATGCACAGGACGAAAATGAAGCTCTATTAATGCGTCTGGGTCTTGACGACCTGGAAAACTGTCCGCGCATAAAAATAGGACAGAGCTTCCCGTTGTGCGCTGTCGATAATCCTGCTGCTTTAAAAAGAGTAAAATTTCTAAACTATTTGGCTCCAGTCAATCAAGGAATCAAATATTGTTGGTGTAAAGAATGCAATAAAGAGGTGCAATCTTACCATGCCCCTACCCATGTGTGGGTAAAACATCTTGGGCATAAATTGATCTGTGACATCGATGGTTGCAAGGAAGAATTTACTTCGGTAACTTCTATCAAAGACCATCGAAAAGCAGATCACAAGCGAAAGGCTAAGATTTAAGGCAAAAAAACTTTATCTTGTTCTTTTAAATGACATCTTCATGACATCTTAAAATTGTCTCTGTGCTTCTTGGGAGTTTTTAGAAAAAAACTTTTATGACTTAGAAGTTCTAAATAAATGCGCATCAATTCAAGATGATTTCGTATTACGAAAATTGCTGAAAGAAAATGTGAAAATTCGTTTTGTCAAAAATGAGTATCGATATTTTATACTGAGGATTCAGGAAGCTATGAGAATTTACTGTAGTTTTCTGATATTTTTAAAATTACGTTAAGGGATGATATTGACAAAAAAAATTTAGATGTTCCTGTTTATTCAAATTGATTGTTTTATTTTCTTATAAAATTCCAATACATGTCATGGTTAATTTATTCGAAATAATGACGATTTAAAAAATTGGCGCATTATGAGTGCGGTTATTGCAATGACATACACAGTAAACTCTAATGATCATTTACTGAGTGCTGTTCCTAGGAAATAAATTAATAGAATAGACTTTGTAAATTGTTATTGCAATAATAATTAATTTTTCTGGAGTCTCAAAAAGTTCCAACCATTCAATTGGTTCGTCGCTTAGAAGATACTCAATCCCTGAATCAAGATTCAAATAGGATTTTTTAAGCAGTTCAATATTTTCTACAGTAAAAATCCGTACATGACCTGTAAATAAAGGACTGTAACATCTCCGTTGAAGAAAAAGTTTTAATTGATCATTGCATACCTGATTTGAATCCCAAAATCAAAACTTTTCCGTGTAATATGCCGGAAGTTACGACATTTTCGCCACCAAATTTTTCAAATGGATAATGCACACTCCAGTTGGATCGCGGGTTGTAAAATATGAGAGAACTTATGATCTTACCTTCAACGGAAAAAAAACTTTTTTACTTTTTTTATTCATAACCATACACATGATTACAAAATTTAATATTTTGTCTTTTAAAATTTTTAATAAAATAAAAACCAACGTCTGATCCGCAAAATAACATTGGAAGTAAGAAACGAATATACGGAATGAATATGATAAAATCCAGTGTATGATGTCACGTCATGATGTGACATACTGTTCTCTTCAATCAAGTTATTGCCTTCATCAGGTGTTGGTAATCGATAATTCAACAAAGTTACGATCCTTGGATCTTCTGCTACAATCATTATCTGCAATTGACTATAAGAATTTCCTTAAGACTAAAAAAAAATTTTTGGCACGGGAATTTTGTTCTCGCTTTAAGAAATTTTTTCTTGCTCCACGAAAATTATTTCTCGTCTCGAAATAAATTTTTTTTTTAATTTATATTGCAAAAATTTTCTTGGAGTGAATAAAAATTCTTTGTGACAAGAAATCCTTTTTTTATGTCTCTGGTGAAAATTTTTCGGACTTCTGTCCGAAAAAGTCTTTAGAACTCTAGAACTGAGTTTTTCAGACAGAAGTCCGAAAAATTTTCTCCAGGGGTGTCTTCTACTCTGACCTTCTCTACATGACAAATCTAATTATTGTTTTTTCAAAATTCATTTTCATTTATAAAACTTACTTTGTTGTTTTCTGTGAATAATTTAATGGTGTTCAAACCTTCTTCTAATCGCTCCATTATAGGATATGCTGCAATACCATCATCAGTATTTTTGTATTCTTATAAACGTCCGTAGTTCATAATAAATAATCTATCGATTGTACCGGAGCTAATAAATGTAGTTATAGAAAAAAAATTCATTAAATAAAAGTTGTATCATATCACCATAATTATTTAAAATTGAATTTTTCTTTACCATATATATGACCCCTTAGCATTACCGATACACGGAACTTCAACCATGCGAACAAGATTCCAAAATTTAACGTAATCAGGTAAAATAATTGCAACTAAAAATAGCTCACCGGTATCTAAAATAATACAAATTTTTATACATATGAAATTGGCTTTGATAACTGATTCATATTATAAATTAATACTATTGATGATTAAGATTAAAAATATACCAGAAAACCAAAATTTGATGTCTTTTACCGGTTCTTTAAAATCTACTGTACACTCAAGTTCACTTAATTGATTAATATTAAATATCCAAATTATTCCTTTGATACTTCCAACAGCAATGTATTTATCTAGTGAATAAAAAAATTATTTTTATTTTGTCAATCTATTAAAGTGACAAAAGAGTTTTTATTAAGATGATTAATACTTTACCGCAACTTGTAAACGAGACGATGTATTCAGATGAAATTATAAATTTAGGAAGTTCATAATTAAGTTGGATTGAAACTTGAAGTTTTGAGAGTATCATCGACTTTCTATAGGAAATGTAAAGAGAACGCCAGAGTATACGGTCTTCAAGTTGATGATAATTTTCGAAATGAACCATCGGAAATAATCTTGTAGTCATACGGGTGATTGGTTCTGATGGGATTTCATTCAAACATGCGCTTTTCCATACATCCGTTGTTTCAAGAATTTTATCGATAGGTTTTTTCCAATTAATATTAACTCGTTTTAGTTTTTCTAGTACTATCGGATCATTTGTTTTTTTAAAAATTGATTCAAATAAATGTTGAAACAGATCACCGTCCATTTTAATTTTTAAATTCCTGTTTAGATATTTATGAATAAATTATTAACTTCACGGTTTAAATTACTACTTTGAAAAAAGATGACTTTGAGACAAAAAAAAATTGTCTTGTCCTTTTAAAAGACATCTTTAAGGCATCTTAAAGTTAACTCGGTGCTACTTAGCTTGGGTTATCGATGTTACAAAGCCAAGTGTCATTCTGCTCCGACACTTAAAAATTCGCGCCAAACATTCGAGTCAACTCGGCCGAGCTCGGCTCAATTAAAATGATGCCCCCTTCAACTCTCGCCGGCTTCACAACACACCCGACAAAATATAAAGCCGTTGGTTTATCAGCAGTTAACCTGAAAAACACAACTTCGTCAACAGCTTCCGCGTGTTTTTCATATTTCCACATATCTATTATTAATATCCATGGATTTTTATCACAACTGATACATTTTATAAATAAATAACACTTCAATACATATTTATTGATCATTAGTCAATCGTAAAACCGATTATTTTTTTTAAATTTTACCTCCGAAATGGCAGAGTACCTTGCCTCTATTTTCGGTACTGAAAAGGACAAGTAAGTTAATTACGTATATTATAAGTATGAAATATATATATGGTGAATTAAACTACACACATATTCACCCGCTCAATAATTACTACAGTTAATTTATGATTTTTTTTTTATTACAGAGTAAATTGTTCATTTTATTTCAAAATAGGAGCATGTCGTCACGGCGATAGATGCTCAAGGATTCACAACAAACCAACTTTCAGTCAAGTAAATAATATATTATATTTAATAACAATAACTATGTAAATATCAATACTTTGTCATATATTTTCATATATATTTTTTTTATTACAGACATGCTTACTTCAAAATCTTTATGTCAATCCTCAAAACTCAGCTAAAAGTGCTGATGGCTCTCACTGTAAGCAAAAAATATAAATTTTTTGACATCAATTAATTATCATACTTCAGTTTTTTTAATTTTCTAAACGTGCATATTTTTAGATTTTTTTTATCAGTAATTGATGAACTGAATAAATTAAAAAATTGATAATTGTCTGCTAATTTCTGGATCATTAGATCGCGATACTGAATTTAGCTGACGTCTAATAATTTTTTTAATTTTTTTCAAATGTAAATTATAAAAAAAAAATATTTCGAATAATTGCACCTATAGTTTAATAAATTTTCTACATGTGCATATTTTTAGATTTTTTTTTTTCGAATTAATTAGTTTATAGAAAATTTTTAATTGTCTGCTAACTGCAGGATAAATCGATTACTTAATTAATGATGAGTGTGAATGTAGCGGACAATTTTTAATTTTTTAAATTTTAGAATAAATGAATAAAATGTAAGTGGAGTAAAAATTAAAAAATGCATATTTAGATAAACGCAAAATCCGTGTGCGCATTTTTTAAAATTTCATTATTTTAATTAATTAATTTATTTATTTATTTAATTAAAATTCAAAATTGTCTCATGTCTGCTACATTGACACTCATAATTAATGAATATTTATAATTACAGTGGTCGCTAATGTTTCTGATGAGGAAATGCAGGAGCATTATGACAATTTTTTTGAAGACGTGTTTGTAGAGTGTGAAGATAAGTATGGGGAAATCGAAGAAATGAATGTATGTGACAATCTTGGTGACCATCTTGTCGGTAATGTCTACATTAAATTTCGACGTGAAGAAGATGCCGAGAGAGCTGTAAACGATTTGAATAATCGTTGGTTTGGCGGTCGTCCAGTTTATGCTGAACTCTCACCAGTTACCGATTTTCGAGAAGCCTGCTGTAGACAATACGAAATGGGGTAATTTTATTTAATAATTAACTAATCACTCAATCAATTAATTACAGTAAGACATCATTATAAGACTTCCCCTCAATTTGTTGAAACTCGCTCAGAACGCTTCCCCCACCAACAACTCAATAAAAGTTTTGCGCCGAAACCTCGCTATGAGACTAACGACCAGTAAGACTAAAATCGAGATAAAATGAACATACATGAAGATTATAGATAAAATAATTTATTTTCATAAAGAATACTTAAAATTTCGTGGTATTACATAATCAGGGTACGGAAGTTTGTGTTCAACAATAAGAATAAAAGAAAAAAATTGTCTTGCTGGCGGTTTTGTTGCTTGTCTTGCTGGTAGTCTTGCTGATTGTCTTATTGACATATTTTTTCCACAACCTCAATTTCAAAATTCTTTTATGGCATTCGATGTTCGAATATATCTTTTAATTTAATTCACGTGAATTTGCTCGCGATCGTAATTTTGATGTAGAGAAATTTGGGCGAATTCTTACCTTTTATTCTTCTTGTTAAGCACAAACTTCTGTACCCTGCACATAATTAATTAACAGAAAAGAAAGACAAAATTTTGTTTGTTTATGATTATTTATAAAATAGATTCACTGTATAATAGCGTAGAGTTGAACCGAATACATAAAGAAGACGCAAAACGGCGAGTCTTATAGTGAGGTTTGGGCGCAAACCCTGTTGAGCCCAATAGTGGAGGTACCTCAATCCCAAGAATTTTTTTCCCTACTGTATTAATTTTATTTTAATTTTCCAGAGAGTGTACGCGGTCAGGTTTCTGTAATTTCATGCACTTGAAGCCGATTTCCCGCGAATTACGTCGCTACTTGTACAGCCGTAAAAAGGGAGGAAAAGGAGGACGTTCTAGAAGTCGCTCACGATCACGTGGCAGAGATCGCAAGCACAGATCAAGATCCCGCGAACGCCGATCGCGTTCCCGAGACCGACGGAAGGGAGGCGGCCGGGAAGACCGAGGACGTGATGGACGTTCTGGAAGATACTGAACTCCTTCAATTATCACCATTGAAAAATCTTATTTCTTTTGTCTAAATCTGCAACACCAATTTTTACATAACATTAATTTTTTTTATTATAACAATTATGTAAAATTCATGCATTTCTTATTGATGTGTAAAAATCTTTATTTTCTATCAATGTAACAGTTGATAATCTCAACGATAATCAATATTTGAGGGCATAAAATATAATAAATATATAAAGGTTTTTTTATCAGCTTGTACTGTAACAGGTTACTAATAAACCGATAGCAATGATCATTTCCTTTATAATTTAATTAAATAATTTTTTCTAATGAACAGATTTTGAATGACAGCCAAAACAGCAGGCGTTCAAAAAAATTTTTATATTTAAATAAACAATAAATAGAACATAAATTTAATAAAATTCATATCAAGTTTTTTATTTTTTTTAATCTAATTTAATTAGTTTGCAAATTTTGAAAAATGTCTAACGTTTATGAGTGAATGTGACTGACAAGTGGGGAATTTTTTAAATTTTTGAATAAATAAATAAAATTTACGTTGGATAAAAATTAAAAAATGCGTATTTACATCAATGAAAAATCTGTACACGCATTTTTGAAAATTTCATTATTTATTTATTTATTTTAAATTCATAAAATGTCTCATGTCTGCTCCATTACACTCATAGTTTGCTATTTTGAGAAATTGGAGCGCAGACACCTGACAAGATTTTTATTTCTGACCAAGAGTTTTTTAAATCCCAAGTGCGCAAGTTTTCAAATACTTTTCTCTAATTATAAATTTTTTTTTTTTTTAATTCAATTGTTGAAAAAAAAATTCAAAAATTACTAATTGTCTGTTAACTTCATGATACTGAATTATGAGTGTGAATGTAGCAGACATCAGTCAAATTTAAAATTATATATAAATAAAGTAAATAATTTTAAAAATATTTCGAAAAAATGCACTTATTAATTTCAAAATTTTTTAAACGCGCATTTTTAAAAAATTTTTTTTTATTAATTATTTACTCTATTTATTCATAATTTTAAATTTGACTGATGTCTGCTACATTCACACTCATACTAAATTACTGGATGCATCTGCTATCAGTATCAGATTTTTAAAAAAATTAATTAGACGTTAATTACTTTGAGTATCAGTTTTCGTTGAGCAAAAAAAAATATCTAACAGAGGGCACTTTGGTCAATGTTTCCATGAAAATTTTTCTGATAATTGTAAGCATGGCCATTTAAAATGATAAGATCACTGCATTGTTACATCAGAACTGTTACTTGTTTGGTATCTGTCGGACCAGTCGGCATGCCAACACGTGTTTTCTCTTAATTAAACCATTGCAATTCTGCTCCAAACACAAACATGTTAACATAGAATTTATTTAAACATTTATTTATAAAAACCTGGTGTTCTTATTATTAAATATATATAAATTATTTAATGTCTTGTTATTTTATTTATGAAAATTTTTAAATTATAACCTCAAGATGGTTAAGGAACAGTACAGAGAAACTGACGTCGCCAAAAAAATGTAAGTACATTTACTTGTTCATTGCTACTCAGTAAATTTAAATTTCAAAACAGGATCTAAAAGACTTAGTACAGTTTTGATTCTGTACCTAGAAAATTTTAATTGGTCAATTGATATTACAACTAGAGTTTGAAAGTAAATTTTAAAAAATGACTACTCGGTTTGAGTGGTAATTTATTTTAATGATAAAAAAAAATAATTTGTAACTTGTAATTTGTTTTTTTTAGATCTCATGTGACATTTGGAGTTAATAGCCACCATGACATTGCGAGACAAGCGCATATTAATGTTGTTTGTCAACAACTTTATTCAGAACAGGATCATTCGATTATGCCTTACGGTGTCCTGGATCCTAGAATGGTAATATTTATTTCTCTGATAATTATAATAGTATATTAGATATTACATACCAATGATACATGAGTGTGAATGTAGCAGACATCAGATAAATTTAAAATTATAAATAAATAGAGTAAACAATTTTTAAAAATGCACTTGTTAATTTCAAAATTTTTTAAATGCGCATTTTTTTTAAATTTTACTTTATCAATTATTTACTCTATTTATTAATAATTGTAAATTCCCAAGTAGCACAGAGATAACTTTAAGATGTCTTAAAGATGTCTTTGAAAAGGACAAGACAAATTTTTTTTGTCCCAAAGTCATCTTCTTTTTGTACAAATACGACATGCAAATTCTGGTTCTGAAGACAGAAGAGTTGTGTTGTTTTTCTTGTCTTATTTCAATTAAAAAGTCATTTAGATGACTTATTTTACCGCTATTTTATCACTATTTGTAATTTACTCTTTGTTGTCACTAGTGTTACTGTAACTTTAAGAGACACTGAAACTTTAAGTTCCAATGCTGGTGTCATGAAAAATAAATCATTAAATTATTTGTTATTTAATTTAGGGCACCTGTTCAAACGCGAGTAAATGTGTTACTTGTGGGAAGCAACTCAGCGAATGTACCGGACATTTCGGGTACATCGATTTGGAGTTTCCGGTATTTCATCCCGGATATTTTAGGTCTGTCATCGGTATTCTACAATCTATTTGCAAGGTGATTATCATTTACTCGGCTAAATATTCACATGACTTTCAATAAAAATATTTATTTACTTATTTTGTTTACAGAAATGTTCTCATGTCATGTTAAATGATAAAGACAAAGCCTTGTTTATGAACCGTGTGTCGAATCCAAATATCGGTTACCTGACACGGAAAGCCCTCAGAAAACAAATACTAGAGAAACTCAAGAAAGTCTCAGTATGTCCGCACTGTCATGAGCTTAACGGTACAGTTAAGAAAGCAAGTGCGTTAAAAATAATACACGAAAAATTTAAAACGAAGAAACCAGAGCACAAAGTGGTGCTGGATAAATTAGCAGAGTACGACTCTGCTGTAAAGAGCAACAAAGAATTGGAGGGTACACTTCGCTCTACTAATTTTGCTTATGTGTTGACTCCACTTGAGGTACAATTATTTATAAATAAATTAATTAATTACTTAAATGCATTGATAATAATAAAATTTTTAAATTAAACAGGTGTTAGAAATATTCGAACGCATACCACTGTGCGATGTCCCGCTTTTGCTGATGAATCCCAAGTGCGGTATGCCCAAAGACTTGTTGATAACGCGGATACCGGTGCCGCCGATTTGCATAAGACCCAGCGTGTCTTCGGACTTCAAAGCTGGTACGAATGAAGACAATTTAACGATGAGACTGAGTCAGATAATTTTGCTCAATGATAAAATTAGACAATCTAGAGAACGAGGCATGAAGATTCCGCAGTATAATGAATTGTTTGAATTCATTCAGTTTCACGCTGGGTTTTATATAAACAGTGAACTGACAGGAGTTCCTATTGACAAACAGGTAAAATAATTATTCGATTCTGTCGTTTATTCTAGATCAGATTTAATTAAAAATTTACTTAGCAATTAATTTATTTCTCAGCCAACGAAACCGGGCCGTGGTCTTGTGCAGAGATTGAAAGGAAAGCAGGGACGTTTCCGTGGTAATTTATCAGGAAAACGTGTGGACTTTTCAAGTCGTACGGTAATATCACCGGATCCAAACCTACGGATTGAGCAGGTGGGGGTACCAATTCACGTGGCTAAAATTTTGACGTATCCCGAACGGGTCAATAAAGCGAACTTCGCTTTGATGCAACAGTTAATCAGAAATGGACCTGATGTACATCCAGGTGCTAATTTCCTGTACATGTCAAAAAAGAAACTTAAAAGATATCTGAAGTTTGGTGACAGAAATGAACTAGCCCAAAATTTACAGTATGGAGACATCGTAGAGCGCCATTTGCGTGACGACGATGTAGTTTTGTTCAACCGTCAGCCCTCGCTCCACAAATTAAGTATAATGGCGCACAAAGCCAAAGTGCTGGAGCACAGGACATTCAGGTTCAATGAGTGCGTATGCACGCCCTACAACGCTGACTTTGATGGTGACGAAATGAATCTGCATTTACCGCAAACGGAAGAAGCCCGCGCGGAAGCTCTAGTCTTGATGGGAAACAAATCAAATCTTGTAACGCCGCGTAACGGTGAGTTGCTGATCGCTGCGACCCAGGATTTTATAACCGGGGGTTTTATTTTGACGCAGAAAGACACATTTTTAAATAAATCCGAGGCGTGGCAACTGGCAGCTTGTCTTCTGGCGGGTCCAGACTCAAATATGCAAATAGAGTTGCCGCAGCCGGCGATACTGAAGCCGTACGAGCTGTGGACCGGAAAGCAAATATTTAGTTTGATATTACGTCCGAACAAAAGATGCAAAATATTAGCCAACTTAAGAACTCAAGGTAAGGCTGCCACAGCAGACAATGAGTTGTGCGTCCGGGATGGGTACGTCGTTATAAGAAACTCGGAACTGCTGGCCGGTTCAATGGACAAAGCGACACTTGGATCTGGGTCTAAACAAAATATATTTTACGTACTGCTGAGAGATTGGGGTGAGGACGCAGCTACTACTGCCATGTGGCGGTTGGCAAGAATGGCGAGCGTGTTCTTGATGAATCGGGGATTTTCCATTGGGATCGGAGACGTCACTCCAGGTCCAGGATTGCTCAGAGCCAAGCAGGAACTGCTGGACAAGGGGTACGATACTTGTACAGATTTAATAAAACAAATGGACGAAGGAGAGCTGAAGCTCGAGCCCGGTTGCTCGATGGAAGAAACACTCGAGGCTAAGATTCTAAAAGAGTTGTCTCAAATTCGTGACCATGCTGGTAAAGCCTGTCTCAAAGAACTCCACCGCAGCAACAGTCCTCTTATAATGGCGCTGTGCGGGAGTAAGGGAAGTTACATAAACATATCGCAGATGATTGCCTGCGTAGGACAGCAAGCCATCAGCGGCCATCGTGTGCCAAACGGTTTCGAAGATCGCGCGCTCCCCCATTTTGAACGGCACTCAAAAATTCCCGCCGCCAAAGGATTCGTCGAAAACTCCTTCTACTCTGGTCTCACACCAACCGAATTCTTCTTCCACACAATGGGTGGCAGAGAAGGTCTGGTAGATACTGCGGTAAAAACCGCCGAGACCGGATACATGCAGCGTCGGTTGGTTAAAAATCTCGAGGACTTGTGTCTGCACTACGACATGACTGTCAGGAACTCGGCTGGTGATATCGTCCAGGTAATATACGGCGGCGATGCCATGGACCCCACTTACATGGAAGGCAAAGACTGCCCGGTTGACTACAAACGTGTGCTGGACCACGTGTGCGCCAAGTCTCCGTACAAAAACGAAGACCCGTTGGAAGGGGCGGATCTTATGACAGCAACCAACGAATTACTCGCGACGGAAGAATTCAAGTGCTTGAGCACTGAATTCAAACAAGAGTTGGTAACATTCCTCAAAGGTATTTCATGTAAAATAATACGCTGGCGGCATATCCACCCTAGTAAACTACCAGTAACTAAACAGCTAGATCGGATAACAGTCTCGCAGCTGGTTGAGTTCATTCACACGTGCAAAGAAAAATTTATGCACGCAAAGATAGAGCCCGGCACTGCAGTGGGCGCTCTAGCGGCCCAGAGTATTGGAGAACCTGGTACCCAGATGACCTTGAAGACGTTTCACTTCGCCGGTGTCGCTTCTATGAACATCACCCAGGGTGTGCCGCGTATCAAAGAAATAATAAACGCAAATCCCAAAATAAGTACGCCAATTATAACCGCGTATTTGACCGACGACAAGAACGAGGACTTTGCTCGTCGCGTTAAAGGAAGAATCGAAAAAACTACTCTTGGAGAAGTCACTGAATACTTCGAAGAAGTTATCCTTCCTGACGAGTGTTTCCTTCTTATCAGGCTCGCCATCGAGAGGATCAAGCTGCTGATGTTGGAAGTCGACGCGAACTCAATCTACTACACTCTGCGCACGTCAAAACTGAAGTCGCTCTTCAAGAACGTGAGGGTTCACAGCAATTCGGTGATAACGATCACTCCGGTTGCAAACAGCAAGCAGAGCTTGAGTCACTCCCTGAGTTTGCTGAAAGAGGCAGTGCCTAAAGTGGTCATCAAAGGAATGCCGTCGGTCTCGAGGGCGGTCATCCAGAAGGAAGAGGAGAAAGGAAAAAAATTGTTCAAGTTGTACGTCGAGGGTGACAATCTACGCGACGTCATGGCGACCCCGGGTATTGTAAGTAAAAAAACCAGCTCTAATAACACTATCGAGGTCTTCAGAACCCTGGGTATCGAAGCCGCGCGTTCGACAATTATGACGGAAATAAAATTGGTGATGGAAAATCACGGAATGAGTATAGATCGCCGGCACTCGATGCTCGTCGCTGATTTGATGACCAGCAGGGGTGAAGTTCTTGGTATCACTAGACAGGGGTTGGCTAAAATGAAAGAATCTGTTCTTAATTTAGCTTCTGTAAGTATTTATTAAAATTGATAATTGATATTTAGTGAATAGTAATTAATGAGGCGGCTAATTAATTAAACTTTTTATTACAGTTTGAAAAAACAGCAGACCACTTATTCGACGCGGCATATTACGGTCAGAAAGACGCTATTTGTGGTGTGTCGGAGTCAATAATTATGGGAATTCCTGCGCCAATAGGGACCGGGATGTTCAAACTCCTTCATAAAAACGACAAGGATGAACCCAAAGAACGTAAATTATTATTCGATGATCCAGAGTTCCATAAAAATCTTATTAACTCCTAGTAATTGTGTTAGTTTATAATTTATGTTTATACTTATTGCTATTTAATAAAATGAAATTTAATATTTTTAAGTACAACTCTCAATTATTAACAAAATAAATTACTTGTATTCCCTGATTAAAAACTCCGATTGAAACCACTGAATTCCGATAGACTTTCAATCGGAATTCGTTGGTTTCAATCGAAGTTTTTAATCAGGGTTAGTAATAATTCAACTCGTCCTCCAATCAACAGCAAAAATAATCATAATTATACTCATTAATGATACAAAAATTTATTTATTTTTCTCTGATCTCAAAAACAGTTCAGAGTTTCAGATTTTTTTCAATTTTTGATTATAATATAAGTCTACAAAACTATTGGCAGTGAAGAAAAAAAATTCTACGTCCGTTTTTTAGAGTTTCCTGAAGCCGGAGTCGGAGTAAATTAATTTATTTATCTAATGACATCTGATACTCGTAATAATTAATTAGCAAATTTATATAAATTGTAACATTTAATTTAATTACAAACTATGACGCAGTGCGTGTAGGTTGCTATGGTTGCTAACCGTTTGTTTGACCTAAAGCTGATGAGTTCACAATAGACCAGCAGCAAAATTACTCGTAAAAAAATTATTAATTTTAAAAACTAAATGTACATAAATTAATTAACTAATTAATTAAAATTAACAATGGTTAATCAGCATCAGTTTTGGGCAGAGATACGTAAAAATAATCCAAAGTATAAAAAAAAACCCCGAGTCGTTCCAGCCTTTACAATTCAGGCCCTTCAGGTAAACAAAAATATTTTTTAAATCAACAAATTAATTAATTGTAAAAAAAAAAATTCTAGGACAATACTGTAGTAGCGAGACCTCCAAAATGCGGCCTCTATAAGCCGAATCCGCCGAAGCCGTCAAACTTTCGTAAGTTCTACGAGCGCGGTTTGTTTCCGATATCCATAGAAAATGACGCGTCATCAATAACCTGGAAGGTGAACATCGAGGAACTGGATTTCCATCACTACTTGCCCATGTTCTTCGACGGGTTGACTGAAACCGAGCACCCATACAAGTTTTTAGTCGAACAGGGAATATCGGACATGCTGGAACATGGGGGTCCAAAAATACTACCGGTCGTGCCACAATTAATTATTCCAATTAAAAGTTATAGTCAGATATTTGCATGCCCACTAGCTTCTGATAAAGATCAGTAATAAAAATATATATATGGTAATAATATACTATTGCAGATGCTTTGAATACCAAAGTACCGGAAATTATTTGCACGACAATGCGAGCGCTCCAGCGGCTCGTCAGATCCGCGGACTGTGTTGGAGAATCTTTGGTACCGTACTTCAGACAAATTCTTCCGATTCCTAATTTACTTAAGGATAGAAATGGTAATTATTCATTATACTTTTAACAAAGACATCAATTACTTTTTTAATTAATTAATTAATTAATTAGTAAATAATTAACTTAAATGCAGTTAATCTCGGCGAAGGTATCGATTATTCCCAACAACGAGGTGAGAACCCAGCGGATTTAATTCAAGAGACTTTGGAAGTATTAGAAAGATATGGGGGCGAAGATGCATTTATAAATATTAAATATATGGTACCTACTTATGAGTCATGTATGATGAATTAAATATTTTATTAATTGTACGTCGTACAAAAAAATAATTAAATTAATGAATTAATTTAATTGGTACAAAAGCTATTGATTTATAATTTTTTTAAAAATTCGATTTTAATTTATACTTTTCCTGCGTCTTCTTTAAGTGTCACGGTCCTATTGAAGACAAGCTGAAAAATATTTGAATAAATAAATAAATAATTCATTGACATTTAAAATAAATAATTACCTTTCCTGGGCGGGTATCGGGATCGACGGAGAAGAAACCGATTCGTTCAAACTGAAACTGAGTGAATGGTTTGGAAATACTGTCAAGACTTGCGTCGATGTAGCCGACAACTTCCCTCTTACTAGGCGAGTTGATGTCACTGAGGAAACCATTGGGAACTTCATTGGTATCTTCTGGATTTTTGTGTTTGAACAGCCGCTCGTAGAGACGCACGGAAGCCAGTTTGGGTCTGGCGACCCAGTGGATAAAAGCCTTGGGTTTATTTTTTTCGCTGACCGGCTCTTGGCGTACCACCAGACCGGTGATTTTTCCAGCAGCATCTTTCTCAATTCTCTGTAGAGTTAAAACTACTCCTGCATACTTCAAACCCACCGGCTGCTTGGGAGTCAGCCGCCTGAAGCCTCTTTCCTCTAGTTCCCTAAAGTCCGAGGCTTCGATGTAAACAATTTCGTCGAAGGCAATTGAATGCTGCCCTTTTGCCTGATCAGTAGGAAAATCGGCAACGTCTATTTTGGTCGGTGAGTTGTCTTTGAAGTTTGCAATCGTGACTTTGATAGGATCAATCACGACCATGTGTCTAGGTGCCGTGTTATTGAGAACGTCACGAACAGCAGCTTCGAGGACCGCTGGATCTACGACAGCTTGGGCTCCAGTGACTCCCATTTGCGCGCAGAAGTTGTTGATAGCTTCCGATGGGAATCCGCGTCTTCTCAAAGCCGTCAGAGTGAACAGTCTGGGGTCGTCCCAGTCAGCGACGATCCCTTCGTCAATTAATTTAGCGATTTTCCTCTTGGACACGACCGTGTAACTGATGTTCAATCTCCCATACTCCCACTGGACTGGGCAGTAAAGATCCAGGACGTTGCAGAGCCAGTAGTACGAGGATCTACGGGACTGAAACTCTTTCGTGCAGAGTGAGTGCGTGATATTTTCAATGCTGTCACAAAGACAGTGAGTGAAGTCATAAGTCGGGTAGATGCACCATTTATCACCAGTCCGGTGATGCGGAGTATATTTGATCCGATATGCCACCGGGTCCTGCTTACCCTCTTCTAATGTCACTTTCATTCTCAGAGTGGCCTCTCCCTCCTCGAGCATTCCGTTCTTCATGTCCTCGAACAGCTGGAGGCTCTCGGCAACCGGGCGCTCGCGCCAGGGACTCGGTGGAGGATTGAATCCCTTCATCTCCTCGCTCTTCTGGTGGCAAACATACGCATGACCCTTCTCAATCAGCTTCACTGCTAGCTCGTACAACTCCTGGAAGTAATCAGACGAGTGCGTGATCTTCGCAGGTTCGTAGCCCAGCCACTCGACCATGTCACGGATCCCCGTAAAAAATTTCTCTTCCTCTTTCTCGGGGTTGGTGTCATCGTAACGCAGATAGCAAATCCCATCGTGAGCTGCTGCGTACCCAAAATTAATATTTATCGCTTTCGCGTGGCCGATGTGGAGAATCCCGTTGGGCTCTGGTGGAAATCGTGTTCTCACTTTGCCGCCAGTTACTTTCAAATGCTCAGCTAGCAGTCTGTGAGTGTTTGGAGTCACAACGTAACCATTTGTCGTGTAATTTTCACCGGGTTTATGAAAGTGTACTTTTGTTTTCATCAACTCGCTTATTGTCTTCGCTGAGTCACTTGAACTGTCATCAGCAGCTTTAGATTCTGCTAAAAAAAAACAAATAATTTTATTTACAAACAACAAAACTAAAAGTACCAATAAATTATTTACCTTTCTTATCATTTTTCTCATCTTTTTTAACATTTTTTTCCTTGTCTACTTTAACTTTAGCCTGCTTTTGATTTTTGCCAACCGGCGCTTCGTCTTCGGCGGTTTTGGGGCCCAGAATATCGATCATTTGCACCCCGACTTCATTTTTAATTGACTCCCCACTCGCCCACTTCAATGCAGTCCTCACTTCTTGCATCAACGGACCAGAATTAAACCGATACCTGCAATTACCTACAATTAGCATCCCACCAACCAGTACCCATATATAAAATCTCTCTACCTCTTCTCTTTAATTTCGTCCAAATGCTTCTTGATGCACTTCTCAACCTCAGCCTCAACCTGCTCAGGAGTGACAACAACTCCGACTCCACAGGCATCCTCGAACTCTCCAACATCAACATTGTCACTGATGTTGCTCATCAGGTAACTCAGCGCAGCATCAACTCGCTGAGTAGTGTCCAGCTTTTTCTTGACAATATACTCAGACACAAAAGCCAACTTATCAATTATTTGCGCTTTGATCTTCGAGGCCAAGTGATACAACAAAATTCCAGAGTCCTTATCAATCTTTCCATGTTTCTCAGCCTTCAAATAATTAAATTACTTACAAAATAATAATAACAATAATAATAATAAAAAAATTAATTACCTCAGCAATACAAGTCATCAAATTCTTAGTAACCTGGGCATTTTTTAATGTCTCCTTAGCTTTTTGTTCACTTAAACCAATAGTGTTTTTAAGTAACTCCAGCTCTCCCATATTGATAATTAAAAATTAATTAAAAAATTAGAATTTTAAAATTTTTAAATTAATTTCCAGCCAAACTTTTCCTCCAGACGCTAAAAAAAAAACAGAAGAGGTTAAAAAAATTGCTCACGTGTCCAAACACATGGACAATTTTCTAATTTTAAATTTAAATTGCATCATATATTTATTTATATATATAATTATAAATGATTAAAATCAGTGATTAATTTACAAATTTAAAAATTTGAATTTTTTTTTAATTTTAATGACAGCAATAAATAAAAATAATTAAAGGTCATAAAAAATATTTTTGAATATTTTATCATACCCCCAATTTAATATTTTAAATTATTTATATATACATATATATAAATGTATGTGTATATGTATATACACATATATAGTTATAAATTCAATGTGTAAGTAAATGTATATGTATATACAATAATAATGGAATTAGTGTGTGTAAATATATATAATATATAATTATTTAAGAAGTATTGGTATTAATGAGGTGCAGGAACCGGTTCTTTAATTTACCAAGAGCAGAATCCCAGATCCAGATGTCGTTACACTTAACAAGTTCCTCAGACACTTGCACTGGGTTATCAATGTGGTGATCTGGTCATAAACTGAAAACAGAATCAGCTGAAAGCCCAGAAGACTCGGGAAGAAAAAAAAATGCGGATGGTGGGTTGGTGGAATGTCCAATTGTCCATAGATATATGAGTGGTTAAGTTTTATTATATATATATTTATATAAATTATAAGTGATGTCAAGTGAAAGTCAAAATCTGTGTTACTGATCATAAAACTCGCTGCCTATCAGTATCTAGTGTAACAAAATATAATTTATCAATTACTCGGACAATTTATCGTCATCATTAACCAGAATGTCATCAAAGCTGATAGCAGTTGTGATATTTAACCACCAATACTTACTGATAACTCTGAGCTGAGCCGAATAACCTTAATTTTGAATGTTCGTTTCTGCATGACAATATTGCGGGTTTATTTATTTTATATATTTATATATTTTGTGAGCAAGTAAATAAATATGGCCCCGTTGCTGGACTGGGAGGACTCATGCCGGTTGTGTTCGGAAAATAAAACTGATATGTTTGATATATTTGGTGATGAAGGTGTCCGTAGACGAGTTGCTCAAAAGCTAAGGGTTTGCTTGCCAGTTATGGTCTACAAAAGTGACCCACTGCCTAAAAAAATATGTCAGTTTTGTGCTGCCAGGCTGGACGATGTCTATGAGTTCCGGGAGTACTGTCTGAATGTTTACAAGAGCATGCATTTTAAATTACTGGCTAATAAAAATTCAAATACGGTAAAGATATTCTTGGATGCTATGTCCAATTCTCCTGATCCGTGCCAGGTATTTATTTATTTATTTAATTGTAAATAATTTATTTTATCCATTCATGTGCTGATGTTCGATGCAGGTCCAGCTGTGTATGATAAAACAAAGAGCTCCGCCGCCGTTGGTTCCACTGCCAGTGAGAACACAGTCCCCAGTGGACAAAGAACTTCTAGAACCTCTAGTGGAATTGCCCTGCGAAGTTGAAATAAAAGAAGAGCCGACAGATGGGTTTGGGAAAATGGATTTTGAATCCGGAGTTGGAGACAACGAGCAAAGTTTTGTTGATATTCTGGGTTTAGTTGGAGAAAATGGATGTCATGATGGAGATGATAAAAAAACTAGTATTTTAGAACGTGTGTTGAAAGGAGACTTGACTGCCAATGACTGCAAAGATGGATCACCAAAGACTAAGAACTCTCAGTGGTGTTGCTCGCCATGCAATAGTTACTACAAGTAATTTTCTTTATTGATTGATTCATTAATTAGTTAATTTAAATTAAATTGTTATTTGTATTTTATTTAATTACTTGCAGGACCAAAGAGAGTTTGATGAAACACGTGCAGTTTAACTGTCCCAGGAAGTATGAGTGCGGGAAATGTTTGATTATTTTTAAAAGCTGTGGAGAATTGACTCATCACGAAGGTAATTATCATGACGACTGTGCATTTAAAGTGTTTGCTATCAGTAGCAATTGGTTTTTTCTTTCGCAGAAGTGTACCACAGTCATAGGAATGAGATCAAAGCTGATGACCAGCAAATGAACGGCAGCTTGATGCCAGCAAACGCGGACTTGGAAGGATTTAAACGGGAGCCCAGTGATGGGATTAAAAATCTCGTCTGTCCCACATGTGGCAAAGTATTTTATAAACCCAGGTGTGTAATTCAAGCAGTTGCTGATGTAATTTGTTTTGCAGATTTGCACCCAACAAAGTGCGCTGTCGAATCATATGCGGACTCACGAGCCCAAGAAACACAAGTGTGATATTTGCGGTAGATCTTTCGGTTTATTTATAAGATTAGCTGCGCACAAACTGGGTGAACATAATCAGCAGCCTTCTATTATACCGGAAGTCAGTACGATTGAGCAAGAAGAAGCGCTCAATGATGAGAGAGAAGCGAGGAAAGCCAGGGAAGTTAAAGTCAAGGATCTTTGTCGGACTTTTTCTGAAGTAAATATTTTTTTTTTTAATTGATCGATTGTTTTTCGATGGGTTGATACATTTTTGTTTTATATTTATTATATTTCAGCCGGGTGGCTTTGAAATCGGGCTGCTTATATTACATACATTAAATTTATGATATATATTTATACTTTAAATATAAATATACTTCAACTCACGTGACTTTACCTGAAACTCTCTATAAAAATAGATAATTTTTTAAAATACACGGAAAGATTGGAACCCGACTGGTTACTGTTCTGCACCCGACTCAGTACGGTGCTGGAAAAAAATGCTCGGTTGTGGTGCAGCACCACACTGATTACTGTGCGGAATCTGACAGTCATATGCGCATATCACTTAGTCAAGTTCTAATTTTTCCGTGTAGATTAACACGACAAATTCTCCATTTTTTTTGACACTTCAGTAGATTTTTTCCTCTTCTGTCTTTTCTCTCCATCACATCTTCGTCCTTTCCCTTATTTTTTAAATTGCCCTCAGCCATTTTATTGCTCTTTCATCACCTCTATCATCCAGCTCTCATTTAAATTTATTCCCGCCCAACTCCTCTGCATTCTTCGAAGGATTGATACAAAGCGGGTGTTTATTTATTAATTTTTTTTTTTTAGACTCTAGAAGACAACGAAGTGGCTGATGAGAGACCAGCAAAACGTGGCGCGTCATTGAATTCAAATGCGAAGAATGTCGCGCGGTGTGGAATTTGTCAACAATGGTTCAATGATCATACGACGATGCTTAATCATCTGCAAACACACTCGGATAATTTAATAACAAAGAATTTTAATTGCAGTACTTGCAAAAAAAGTTTCAGAGAAAAATGGCAATTACAGAGGCATGAGGTAGTGACTTATGATAATCAAAATTTTATGATACTTATAAATAATTAATTATTAATTATTATTTTATTGTTTTTTAGCTGTCGCATAAACGAGCAAAAGTAATTACCTACGAGTGCTCAGTCTGTAATAAATCATTTGCTGATAAATCACAGCTTGAAAGCCATGAAAAAATTCACGTTGTCGATCGCACATATCGGTGCGCGAAATGTGACAAAATTTTCTTTAAAGAACTTTCACTTATTACTCATCAGTGCAGCGGAGTCTCCTCTTTCGGTCGAAAAAATCCGTCAATTAAATCAACCGCGACCAAGGATTCTTCGACAACTAATCCCTCCAATACACCAGCGGCGAATGAAACCAAAAAATATAAATGTCCCAAGTGTCCGTCGACCTTTGATACTTCGCGGTTGAGAAATTTACATATCAGGATACACATCGAGCCAAAGGTAAAAGTAAATTTTTAAATTTAAATAAATAAATTATTAACGATAATTTAATTATTTAATTATGAATCTACAGGTACAGGATACTGGTAGTGATGAAGTTAAACCGATGCCTAAATTGAAAGCGGAGCCGTCTGGTGTGCCGTCTTTGGTGGAGCCTAATGTTAATATTGAAGAACAAAATTATACTGTGCCATTAAAAAGAACGCTCATTAAAACTGCTGGGGGGTAAATATTTAAATATTTATTTTTACATTGCGTATATTCATATTGTTGATTTTATATCTTTACCATAGATGACTTATTTTTAAATTTTATGTGGTAAGTGGCATAGTCAACTCAGAGCAGTTGATGTGATGGCATTGTTACAAGTGTACCCACAACATCTCTACTCAAGGGGAGGAGCTACAACTACTCACTCACAACTTTACTCAGCATCAACTACTCACAGTTTTTTTTACTCAGCTACAAATCTACTCACTCACAACTTTACCAGCATCAACTGTACTCACAGTTTTTTTACTCAGTTATATCTTTACTCAGCTACAACTCTACTCATGTATTTTAGCCTATCGATAAAATATCAATTCTTTGTGAGTAGAGTTGTAGCTGAGTAAAGATATAACTGAGTAGAGTTAAACCTGAGTAAAAAAAAACTGTGAGTAGAGCTGAGGCTGAGTAAAGTCGTGAGTGATTAGAGCTGTAGCTGTAGCTAATTCCCTTGAATAGAGATGTGAGTAAAATTGTAACACTGCCGACGCGATATCAAAAGATCTGGGTCTGATTCCCGGACTAAACCACCATTACTTTTTCTCAGTTACTTTTTATTATAACATTCAATTTACAGTCGAACTCCATTACCTTGGAGTCCATTATCTCGGAACTTCCGAGTCTTGACCCCCATTACGAGCTACGCTGTCTCCTACCCTATACATTTGTATGTCTCTGTATACATTTATCTATGCATCATTCCTGTAGATGTAAAAGCACCTGAGTCATAGTTTACTTTTTAAGGGAAAAAGGGCATCTGTTAACTCAGAAATTCCAAGGAATTTCCTCTCTGTAACTAAATCTCCGAGTTAATGAGTTCGACTGAATTTACAAAAATTAAAGGATTTAATTATTATTATTAATAATTTGGTAAATTAACTGAAATTAATGAATTATTTATTTTTTATATAGATACCGGTGCGGAGTATGCAAATCTCCCTTCGTGTTGCGAGATTTAGCAGTAGCGCATTTGAGATCAGCGCATCCAGTGATGCCGTACCAGTGTCCATATTGCAAAGAACGTTTTACAACTCAGTATACATTTACGCATCATATTAAAACAAGTCATCCAAATGAAACAGGATAATTAGTAATTAATAACTAAACTCAGGAACGCAGCTCGTTTATTTAAGACTCATATTATTACAATTATTTTTTTTTTTATAGTTAATTAAAAATTTGTTGATCGAATTATTATTTAAGCGAAGATCTCAAGTTTTATCATTTATTTTTTTCTTTTTATTTTAAACTAAGTAATCAATTAACTCGTTCGAGGAGTTTGCAACTGATAAATTTATAAAGGTAAATTGTTGATAGTTTGAAAAGTGGAAATATGACTAGGAAATAAAATATATATAAGATGTTGATTGAATCAGGCAGGGCAGATTATATTTTTGATAAATATATCGATTAATAAAAAAATATAATTTGTAAAGATTGTGGGTGCGCGGGAAATACCACAGATTATATTTTTAATGACTGCATATAAGTATTCATCAATTGCCTCGTGCTCTGAAAGTTGATTTGTATAAAATAATTTAAATTATAACGTTTATAAATATATATAAATATATATATAACTGATTGAGAACATGGTTTCTAATTAAAATGTGTCTAATGTTGATAATAAAGACTTGATATATATATTCATTCCATTTTCGATGTTGACAGTTACGGAAAATATTTAATTTCGCGATGAAAAAAAATAATATAAATATATATGTATTTATTACTGTTATAAAAAATAATAAATGATTTTTTTGCTAATTTATTATTTTACTTAAATTATTAAATCTGAGTTTTTAATTTTAAATTTATTTCTAAAAGAATAAAAAAAAAAATTTTAACTGGATTCCATTAAGAACTTACATATTTTTAATATTTTATATATTTTCAATAAATATATGACAAATAATTGCGGCCTTTATTTTATATAAAAAAAGATCCTGAAGTTAGCAGCTATTGACCATTGACAATTTTGGAATTTTGTTTTTAATCATTTAATTTAAAAAAAAAAAAAAACTAAAAATATGCACGTGTAGAAAATTTGATAAACTGTAAGTGCAATTTTTTTGAATATTTTTATTTTGTAATCTATCGTTTTTAAAAAAATCCAAAAACTTTTAGACGTCGGCTAACTTCAGTATTATTAAGAAATGATCCCGAAGTTAGCAGACAATTAAAAATTTTCGGATTTTTTTTTCAACCAATTACAAAAAAATAAAAACTAAAAATATGCGCATGTAGAAAATTTAAAAAACTACAGGTGCAATTTTTCAAAATTTTTTTTTTTTATAATTTACCGTCTAAAATAAAATCCAAAAATTATTAGACGTCGGTAACTTCAGTATCATCAAGAAGTGATCCTGAATTTAGCAGACAATTGACAATTTTTGAATTTTGTTTTCAACCATTTAATTAAAAAAAAAACTAAAAATATGCACATGTAGAAAATTTAATAAACTGTAAGTGTAATTTTTAAAAATATTTTTGTTTTGTAATCTATCGTTTTTAAAAGAATCCAAAAATTTTTAGATGTCAGCTTACTTCAGTATCCCAATTTTGATGAGTGTGAATGTAGCAGACATCAGACAAATTTAAAATTATTAATAAATAGAGTAAATAATTAATAAAATTAAATTAAAAAAAAATGCGCACTTAAAAAATTTTAAAATTAATAAGTGCATTTTTGTAAATATTATTTTTTAAATTATTTACTCTATTTATTTACAATTTTAAATTTGTCGGATGTCTGCTACATTCACACTCATCAATTTTGAATTTAAATTTTTCCCGCGCGGCAGCTCGCGCAGGCGCGAAACATTCAAACGCATATCAGCTGGAGTAAAAAAAACAAAAACACCATTTGCGCATCGTAAAACACAGCAGCAAAAAAACACGTGTATACATACGAAATGCATATATTTACTGTACAATAGTTTAAGTGTGTGGGTGTTCAACAGCTGCTGCCCCGTGCGTCGCAGGTTGCCACAAAATGTTTACATTTTGGTGCAGAGACTTCCAGCAACTTGGTAATTTCAAAACCGTTTCTCCGATATTTTAAAATACTCGATCGAGCCATGCTGGCTAAAATAATCATACTTCCATGACATCAAATAATAATCTACATCATTCAGAAATACTTTGTTTAAATAATTCATCATTTATCACATCACTTATCATCAAGCTGATATTTAGCAGCAACTGCATAAATTCAAACTAAAAAAAAATATACATATAAAAATATATAAAATGGGTGGTTATGTGAGTAAAATAGCATCGATGTCAAACTCTGCTGTTAATTCTGTTTATCGTGGACGCAAAAGAAAATGCATCGAAGAAGATGACTGTGATTCAGATTCCGATTTCATTGACAAAACTCTTCAAACTCCTAAAAAGTGAGTAATTTTATTTTTAATTTAAATTATTTATTATAAGTCTCCATTCCTTAGACTCCATCATCTAGAAAATACCATGCGAGTACTTGATTAATTAAATTATCACTCATCATCATCATCATCATCATCATCATGGTCGTCGTCATGATATCAGTTATCGTTAATTTCAATTCCCCAATTAAATTCCGATGAATTAATTATCAATTATATTTGTATTTATAGAGTTGATTGAGTTGATCATCCAGTCGATAGCAGCTTTTTATAAAATAATGAACGCCTACGTAATACTTATTACTAAAAATAAATAAAAAAGTTATTGTAATGGTAAATAATAATATGGTTAATTTGTATTCATGGCTATTGACAGGATGAGACATTTCTTTTTTTACCAGATGATGTCATCGTGTCTGATGTGCGATACGTGCTCGTGATTGTTCTATTCATGGAATACCTGAACTGCTGAAAGAAATATTTTTTTTTATTACGACATTGTTACTAAATGCTGATAAAAGTTTAAAAACTTGTAGATAATGTTTACATTTTTGTGACGTTATCTGAAAAAATATATGTGGATATATATTTACACTTTATAACCGGGGTTTATTTTTTTAACGATAACGAATTTTTATTTGTAAAAATAATAATGTGATGATTTTTTTTTTTACAGAAGAAAGTTGCTAACAACTGCACAGTATATTTACAAGACGTTATTTCAAGAAGAAAAAGGAAGTGATATAACTGTTTATATGCTAGGAAGACCATGGCGGTTGCACAAAGTTTATATAAGCCAGGTAATTTTATTCACTGGGTCCCAATTATTTATTTATGAATTTTTTTGAAACTTTAAATTTACTTTTACTAAACAACTAGTACGTGGTCATTTTTATTTTCATTTCCGGTGAAGAAAAAACTAGAAGATTTTTTGACAAATCATTGAAATCAATGCTCGGATTTTTTGAAAATTTAAAAATATCAAATTTTTGTCTAAAATAAAAAACTCAAAAAGTAAATTTTTCTTTTGCTAAAATTAAAATTAAAATTAAAATTAATTGTCATATAAATTTATCTCTTATTTATCTAAACTTTATCCAGCGACTGAAAGTAAAAATATACAAGCATTCAAATTATTAAGTAAATATTTTTTTAAATTTAAAGTCTCACTAGAAAAAGAGACGAAACGAGATTCATATTAACGACATTTTTATAAATATTTTTTCCCAATTACGGAATTCAAACTAAAAATCATATTTAAAATTTTACAGAGCCCTTATTTCGCGAGCATGTTTTCTGGATCATGGAAAGAGACGAATCAAAAATTTGTACCGGTTGAAATAACCGACTCCAACATAACTCTTGACTGTAAGAATTTAAAAAATTTTTAAATTAAATAATAAAATAAGTCAATAGAGTAATAAAACAAAATAAATTTTAAGTAAATATGTTACGGAGCATTGAAAAGTGAAAGTTTTTTTTGTTGTATAGATTCACACGTCTTACTGTGATTGACCCACTTATCTAATTTTAGAAACCGCTTGCCTTTTACGGTTGTATCCATAAAATATGGATGTAAAATATTTGCTCTATTGGTTTTACTTATATTAATTACCTCAATTGTAAACTTAAATGTTTCTTGGCTTTTATTTGGGTCATTACCTCAGACCTTTAATATATAAAATATAAACATGTTCATATATTTATATATATTTACAGCATTGTCAATAGTACTAGGATCATTTTACCAAGACGAAGTTAGTATTGAACCTAAAAACGTTATTTCAATACTAGCGACATCGACACTCTTTCAATTGCAAGGTCTCATAGACCAGTGCACTGAGATAATGATAGAGACGACAAATATAAAGACAGTGGTGCCTTATTACAATGCAGCGGTCTCTTATGGAGTGCCTACGGTTAAAACGGCAGCGAAACGTTGGCTGGAAGTTAATTTGCTCGGTTACGGATCCCGGTATCCTGGATTTTTGAAGGAAATAACACCCGAGTTGATGGTGGAACTGATTAAGAGCCCGGAACTGGTCGCTATACAGACGGAATTTTGTATATACATGATGTTGCGTGTATGGTAAATTGAATTTACATCAATTTTACAATGAAGAGATGGAATTAATGGGCGGGTTAATTAATTAATTAATTTATTTATTTATTTATTTGACAGGCTGTTCATTCACATGCAGAATAAAGAGGAAACTGAAGTGGACGAGTACTTTAAAAAGCATACGTGGACAAAGGCGCTGTTTGATACAGCAGAGGGTAAAGAGTACGCGGAACCGTTCAAAGCTCTGCGTATGAAATATCTGTTGCTGCATGACCAAGATGTTAAAATATTGAACGGGGATAATCTGATACCCGCTGAATGGCTACATGATGCCTACAAGGAGCAGTGGCTGCATCTGCTGCGAATTGACGCTGACAAAGACGCTGACTGTGGGTAAGTGGGTCTCTTGTGCTTTTATTTTACTGATTATTTTTTAACTGAAACCCAAACCCAGCGACTGTTTGTAACTTTTATCCTTCCTCTTCCCTGTCTCAGATTACTCGACACCGTTCTCAATATTTCGGTCCTGTATCCGTTTCAAGCGATTGTCTCTGGGTACATTTTGATATTTTTTTTTGTTGGATCAGATAATATTTAGTGTGTTATTGATACGTGGGCTTTAAAGGATTTTTTTTGTGTGATTTTAGACCCAAGCAAATGAACGAAGAAGAATTTGCGGAAGAATGTTTTAGGTGTGGGAGGTGTATAGAGAAAGCTGGAGAACATATTTGGAGATGGACGGCGTTTCAATTTGGATTGGATCTGGTTGTTTATCTTGACACCACATCGCTTGGGATTAGACGAAATAATCGTACGGATGCTAATCATATTAGTGCTAATCACAGTACACGTAATATTATTATTAGGTATGTGTTAGATTTTTTTTTATTCATGTAATTAAAGTATAAAATCAAAGATGTCCTGCATGGAATTTTAAAAAATTACTATTTTTTACCGGTTGTAAAGTGAGATAATAATCAAAGTGCGCACAGTTAATATGTAGCAGCTTGGACTAAAATCTTTCCAAAAACTAGTAGATTATAGAGAAAAAAAATTGAAATTTAAAAAATTTATAAAAGTTATTGGACTGCCGATTAGTAAAAAAGTCATGACTATTCAAAAAAAAAAAATTGTCTCACAATTTGAAAACGAGAAGAAGTGAGTAAGTGATATGAAGTGAAAGAGAAAGCAATAGCACACGCTACAGGTCGCGAGTGAACTACTTTAAGTCTAATAAATTGTAGGAAGTTACAGTAGTTGTAGAAAAAGAATTAACTTAATTTTAATTGCATGTATAGAATTAACTTAATAAGCAGACAAGCAAACTATGACTCGACTTGAAATAATTCAATGAAACTTATCTCTAACTATGGAGTAATTACTTGGCTAATTACTTTCAAACTGATATTAATTTCAAAGGGTTTATTAGCCCTTGCTAACTTTCATCAGGTTGATTTAATTACCGGGTGGGAAGTAACCGTTCGGGGAAAAGGGCCGAGTTTTTTTAATTTAATTTCTCCTTATCAACTGATACCAAGTAGAGTAAAGTACCTCAGTATCTAATTCCTATAGATTTTATTAATAAAATAATTATTGATTTTCTTACCCGGTTATTTTGAATCCGTAGAATTATTATTTAATTAAAAGCCAGATGGTTTACTGTCACTTTGCTGAAATTTTTTTTTCCAATATTATATTTGATCAATAAATAAATATGAAATTAATGTTCATTAATTTCAAATTTATTATAAATTATTTGGAATTTTAAATAAAAAACATTTTCTAGTGAACTAGAAACTAGAGACTGAGTAATTTATCTTATAAATTAATTTTTTTTTTTTCAGGGTATGTTTATTTTCATTAAATGAACAGAGACAAATAAAACATTGTCAAAATTCGGGAGTATTAAGATTAACTCTGCACAAAAATCAAGAGGTAATTATTAATTATTTAAAAATTTAATAAATTTATTAATTAGTAATATTTATTTTTTAGAAACAAGTTATGTCATTAGACAAACAATTAACTTATCCACTTTATATATCAGTAAATATGCAAGTCGTGACGCCTTTTTCTAAATCCGATGAAGAAAAACCGAGTGGTATTGCCTCGCTGTCTGCTACGTAGTTTAAATTAAAAAAAAAACAACAGCAATGATTAATTAATCAAAATATATGCACATATATATATTGATATGAATCATGGATGTGAGTACTAAAGTGCTGGGAACATGTATTCACAATTTCCTTATTAATCTAGTCTTGAAAGTCTCAAAACGGACAGCTAATTAAATTCAAATTTAAATTTATGATTAAAAACAAATCACGAGGGCGTAAGACATGAAGATTAAAATTAAAATTTATTATCGTATAAATGGTAGCGATTTAAAATTAATTACTAAATTTATTTATTTATATTAAATATTATATATTATAAATCAGTAAGTTTAATTTTTTCTATCTATTAGTTCTCTATTTATAAAAATCTTTCGAGTATTTTTAGTAGATTTCTAGTCTCATTAATTAAATCATTAGTTTATCCTTCAATTAATTATAGATTCAAGGTAATTCTCAGACTGTGCTCAGAATTTCGATACGTTTATGGCAGGTCATTAAAAATTTTTAAAAATAGGGACACTGATCTACCTGAAGATCGGAACGTTTCTCGTGCAACGAAAATGAAAAAATTTATGAAATTTTACTGCTTGAGGTCGACTTCAGAGGTGATTGGGGGTGGCTACAATTTTCGACTAGCATACTGGCGCCGATTCGAAAAATTTCAGAAATTTAGATCAAGTAGATTTTTTATTTTTCATTTTGTTTTTTTATTTTCGTTCCGCAAAAAACGTTCCGATCTTCAGGTACATGGACACTGTCTGAGAATGCCTTTAGTAAGCGATTAAATTTTTCAAGATTAATATTATCAAATATCGAAGGACAAAATCATAGCCGATATTAAAAAATTTTCTCCATTTCATGATTAATTATTAAATTACTCGTAGTAAAATAATTAAATTGAATTAATTTCTCATTGATTAATCACCGGAACTCTAAAAAATACTTGGATAAATTTTTTCGAAAAAACCTTTACTGTTTCAGTGAACGAGTCTTCCTTTCGGAATATTTTTTAAAATTTTCGGTAGTAAATTTTAGTAAGTCGTTATTTAAATTAGTGCCATAAAAATGAATTTTTAAAATTTATTATTCAAAAAATTACGACTTATTTATAAAAATTGATAATTAATTATATTACAATTGTCAAGTAATTTGAGGATTTAATTAAAAGGAAAAATGAAACATTCCAGTGAAATTGATAAATACTTTGATTTATTATCGGGAAAATAATTTTCTCAATCATTAAAAAGGTGCCTTTGTAGATGATAGCAAATGAATATTTACTATTTGTAAGTCATATTAAATATTTGTCATTACACATAAACTATTTACGGCTTTTTTTATGGATTTTGATATGTCCTTTACTTATATTTTTTTATATTACGTATATTATCAGGGTGCATTGACGTTTGAGAGGATCATTGGTAATGACTATTGGTAATTAATGTAATTAATATATTATATGTAATAATATAAATTATTAAAATGTATTACCGTTGGAATTTATAGACAGCTATTTTATTGACTTAAAACTGTAACAACTGCATTTTACAGTACTTTTGATTTTCAACATCCCGAGGCTGTGACTGTATTTTGTACCTGTAATATTTATGTATACAAAGTTATACAGTAATAAAATAGTCGTACGGTCTGGTGGAATTTAACGAACCAACGAATTCACGTAAAATGTTTTCTGGGATGTATATTTTTATTTAATTAAATAAAATTTAATATTAATTTCATTTATTTATTGCCTATTCATTGTGGACTATGATGTTAGCATATATTTATAATAAGCGGTCAGTGGATTTACTCCTATTAGAAATAAATCCACACAACGTCAACATTTTTTGTTTGTTATGAAACTCTTTAGTGAGAGAAACTCGAAAGAGCCCCGAAAAAAATTATTTTTTTGACGTATGAAGCCGTGTTTGGAGGGAGGATTATGGAGGAGCAGTCCATGATTTTCTATGAAGAGTGAACTGTAAGAGTGAGTGTAACTTTGTTCCTGTTGGGAATAACCCAGCACAATATAAACGTTTTTTGTTCGTTAGGATGTCCTCTAGTAGGAAAAAAATTAAAAAGTCATGAGAAGTGTAAATTTTTTTATTTCTTACCCATATGAGGCCGGGTGGACATGGGTGGAGATGGGTGGAGATGATAATAGTGATATTCTACGGAGAGTGAGCTGTAACTTTGTTCCTGTTGGGAATAACCCAGCACAATATAAACGTTTTTTGTTCATTAGGATGTCCTCTAGTAGGAAAAAAATTGAAAAGTCCTAAGAAGTATAAATTTTTTTATTTCTTACCCATATGAGGCCGGGTGGACAAGGGTCGAGATGGGTGGAGATGATAATAGTGATATTCTACGGAGAGTGAGCTGTAACTTTGTTCCTGTTGGGAATAACCCAGCACAATACAAACGTTTTTTGTTCATTAGGATGTCCTCTAGTAGGAAAAAAATTGAAAAGTCCTAAGAAGTATAAATTTTTTTATTTCTTACCCATATGAGGCCGGGTGGACAAGGGTCGAGATGGGTGGAGATGATAATAGTGATATTCTACGGAGAGTGAGCTGTAACTTTGTTCCTGTTGGGAATAACCCAGCACAATATAAACGTTTTTTGTTCATTAGGATGTCCTCTAGTAGGAAAGAAAATGAAAAGTCCTAAGAAGTATAAATTTTTTTATTTCTTACCCATATGAGGCCGGGTGGACAAGGGTCGAGATGGGTGGAGATGATAATAGTGATATTCTACGGAGAGTGAGCTGTAACTTTGTTCCTGTTGGGAATAACCCAGCACAATATAAACGTTTTTTGTTCATTAGGATGTCCTCTAGTAGGAAAAAAATTGAAAAGTCCTAAGAAGTATAAATTTTTTTATTTCTTACCCATATGAGGCCGGGTGGACAAGGGTCGAGATGGGTGGAGATGATAATAGTGATATTCTACGGAGAGTGAGCTGTAACTTTGTTCCTGTTGGGAATAACCCAGCACAATATAAACGTTTTTTGTTCATTAGGATGTCCTCTAGTAGGAAAAAAATTGAAAAGTCCTAAGAAGTATAAATTTTTTTATTTCTTACCCATATGAGGCCGGGTGGACAAGGGTCGAGATGGGTGGAGATGATAATAGTGATATTCTACGGAGAGTGAGCTGTAACTTTGTTCCTGTTGGGAATAACCCAGCACAATACAAACGTTTTTTGTTCATTAGGATGTCCTCTAGTAGGAAAAAAATTGAAAAGTCCTAAGAAGTATAAATTTTTTTATTTCTTACCCATATGAGGCCGGGTGGACAAGGGTCGAGATGGGTGGAGATGATAATAGTGATATTCTACGGAGAGTGAGCTGTAACTTTGTTCCTGTTGGGAATAACCCAGCACAATACAAACGTTTTTTGTTCATTAGGATGTCCTCTAGTAGGAAAAAAATTGAAAAGTCCTAAGAAGTATAAATTTTTTTATTTCTTACCCATATGAGGCCGGGTGGACAAGGGTCGAGATGGGTGGAGATGATAATAGTGATATTCTACGGAGAGTGAGCTGTAACTTTGTTCCTGTTGGGAATAACCCAGCACAATATAAACGTTTTTTGTTCATTAGGATGTCCTCTAGTAGGAAAAAAATTGAAACGTCCTAAGAAGTATAAATTTTTTTATTTCTTACCCATATTAGGCCGGGTGGACATGGGTGGAGATGGGTGGAGATGATAATAGTGATATTCTACGGAGAGTGAGCTGTAACTTTGTTCCTGTTGGGAATAACCCAGCACAATATAAACGTTTTTTGTTCATTAGGATGTCCTCTAGTAGGAAAAAAATTGAAAAGTCCTAAGAAGTATAAATTTTTTTATTTCTTACCCATATGAGGCCGGGTGGACAAGGGTCGAGATGGGTGGAGATGATAATAGTGATATTCTACGGAGAGTGAGCTGTAACTTTGTTCCTGTTGGGAATAACCCAGCACAATACAAACGTTTTTTGTTCATTAGGATGTCCTCTAGTAGGAAAAAAATTGAAAAGTCCTAAGAAGTATAAATTTTTTTATTTCTTACCCATATGAGGCCGGGTGGACAAGGGTCGAGATGGGTGGAGATGATAATAGTGATATTCTACGGAGAGTGAGCTGTAACTTTGTTCCTGTTGGGAATAACCCAGCACAATATAAACGTTTTTTGTTCATTAGGATGTCCTCTAGTAGGAAAAAAATTGAAAAGTCCTAAGAAGTATAAATTTTTTTATTTCTTACCCATATGAGGCCGGGTGGACAAGGGTCGAGATGGGTGGAGATGATAATAGTGATATTCTACGGAGAGTGAGCTGTAACTTTGTTCCTGTTGGGAATAACCCAGCACAATACAAACGTTTTTTGTTCATTAGGATGTCCTCTAGTAGGAAAAAAATTGAAAAGTCCTAAGAAGTATAAATTTTTTTATTTCTTACCCATATGAGGCCGGGTGGACAAGGGTCGAGATGGGTGGAGATGATAATAGTGATATTCTACGGAGAGTGAGCTGTAACTTTGTTCCTGTTGGGAATAACCCAGCACAATACAAACGTTTTTTGTTCATTAGGATGTCCTCTAGTAGGAAAAAAATTGAAAAGTCCTAAGAAGTATAAATTTTTTTATTTCTTACCCATATGAGGCCGGGTGGACAAGGGTCGAGATGGGTGGAGATGATAATAGTGATATTCTACGGAGAGTGAGCTGTAACTTTGTTCCTGTTGGGAATAACCCAGCACAATATAAACGTTTTTTGTTCATTAGGATGTCCTCTAGTAGGAAAAAAATTGAAACGTCCTAAGAAGTATAAATTTTTTTATTTCTTACCCATATTAGGCCGGGTGGACATGGGTGGAGATGGGTGGAGATGATAATAGTGATATTCTACGGAGAGTGAGCTGTAACTTTGTTCCTGTTGGGAATAACCCAGCACAATATAGACGTTTTTTGTTCATTGGGATGTCCTCTAGTAGGAAAAAAATTGAAACGTCCTAAGAAGTATAAATTTTTTTATTTCTTACCCATATTAGGCCGGGTGGACATGGGTGGAGATGGGTGGAGATGATAATAGTGACATTCTACGGAGAGTGAGCTGTAACTTTGTTCCTGTTGGGAATAACCCAGCACAATATAAACGTTTTTTGTTCATTAGGATGTCCTCTAGTAGGAAAAAAATTGAAACGTCCTAAGAAGTATAAATTTTTTTATTTCTTACCCATATTAGGCCGGGTGGACATGGGTGGAGATGGGTGGAGATGATAATAGTGATATTCTACGGAGAGTGAGCTGTAACTTTGTTCCTGTTGGGAATAACCCAGCACAATATAGACGTTTTTTGTTCATTGGGATGTCCTCTAGTAGGAAAAAAATTGAAACGTCCTAAGAAGTATAAATTTTTTTATTTCTTACCCATATTAGGCCGGGTGGACATGGGTGGAGATGGGTGGAGATGATAATAGTGACATTCTACGGAGAGTGAGCTGTAACTTTGTTCCTGTTGGGAATAACCCAGCACAATATAAACGTTTTTTGTTCATTAGGATGTCCTCTAGTAGGAAAAAAATTGAAACGTCCTAAGAAGTATAAATTTTTTTATTTCTTACCCATATTAGGCCGGGTGGACATGGGTGGAGATGGGTGGAGATGATAATAGTGATATTCTACGGAGTGTGAGCTGTAACTTTGTTCCTGTTGGGAATAACCCAGCACAATATAAACGTTTTTTGTTCATTAGGATGTCCTCTAGTAGGAAAAAAATTGAAACGTCCTAAGAAGTATAAATTTTTTTATTTCTTACCCATATTAGGCCGGGTGGACATGGGTCGAGATGGGTGGAGATGATAATAGTGACATTCTACGGAGAGTGAGCTGTAACTTTGTTCCTGTTGGGAATAACCCAGCACAATAAAAACGTTTTTTGTTCATTAGGATGTCCTCTAGTAGGAAAGAAAATGAAAAGTCCTAAGAAGTATAAATTTTTTTATTTCTTACCCATATGAGGCCGGGTGGACAAGGGTCGAGATGGGTGGAGATGATAATAGTGATATTCTACGGAGAGTGAGCTGTAACTTTGTTCCTGTTGGGAATAACCCAGCACAATATAGACGTTTTTTGTTCATTGGGATGTCCTCTAGTAGGAAAAAAATTGAAACGTCCTAAGAAGTATAAATTTTTTTATTTCTTACCCATATTAGGCCGGGTGGACATGGGTGGAGATGGGTGGAGATGATAATAGTGACATTCTACGGAGAGTGAGCTGTAACTTTGTTCCTGTTGGGAATAACCCAGCACAATATAAACGTTTTTTGTTCATTAGGATGTCCTCTAGTAGGAAAAAAATTGAAACGTCCTAAGAAGTATAAATTTTTTTATTTCTTACCCATATTAGGCCGGGTGGACATGGGTGGAGATGGGTGGAGATGATAATAGTGATATTCTACGGAGTGTGAGCTGTAACTTTGTTCCTGTTGGGAATAACCCAGCACAATATAAACGTTTTTTGTTCATTAGGATGTCCTCTAGTAGGAAAAAAATTGAAACGTCCTAAGAAGTATAAATTTTTTTATTTCTTACCCATATTAGGCCGGGTGGACATGGGTGGAGATGGGTGGAGATGATAATAGTGACATTCTACGGAGAGTGAGCTGTAACTTTGTTCCTGTTGGGAATAACCCAGCACAATATAAACGTTTTTTGTTCATTAGGATGTCCTCTAGTAGGAAAGAAAATGAAAAGTCCTAAGAAGTATAAATTTTTTTATTTCTTACCCATATGAGGCCGGGTGGACAAGGGTCGAGATGGGTGGAGATGATAATAGTGATATTCTACGGAGAGTGAGCTGTAACTTTGTTCCTGTTGGGAATAACCCAGCACAATATAGACGTTTTTTGTTCATTGGGATGTCCTCTAGTAGGAAAAAAATTGAAACGTCCTAAGAAGTATAAATTTTTTTATTTCTTACCCATATTAGGCCGGGTGGACATGGGTGGAGATGGGTGGAGATGATAATAGTGATATTCTACGGAGTGTGAGCTGTAACTTTGTTCCTGTTGGGAATAACCCAGCACAATATAAACGTTTTTTGTTCATTAGGATGTCCTCTAGTAGGAAAAAAATTGAAACGTCCTAAGAAGTATAAATTTTTTTATTTCTTACCCATATTAGGCCGGGTGGACATGGGTGGAGATGGGTGGAGATGATAATAGTGACATTCTACGGAGAGTGAGCTGTAACTTTGTTCCTGTTGGGAATAACCCAGCACAATATAAACGTTTTTTGTTCATTAGGATGTCCTCTAGTAGGAAAAAAATTGAAACGTCCTAAGAAGTATAAATTTTTTTATTTCTTACCCATATTAGGCCGGGTGGACATGGGTGGAGATGGGTGGAGATGATAATAGTGATATTCTACGGAGTGTGAGCTGTAACTTTGTTCCTGTTGGGAATAACCCAGCACAATATAAACGTTTTTTGTTCATTAGGATGTCCTCTAGTAGGAAAAAAATTGAAACGTCCTAAGAAGTATAAATTTTTTTATTTCTTACCCATATTAGGCCGGGTGGACATGGGTGGAGATGGGTGGAGATGATAATAGTGACATTCTACGGAGAGTGAGCTGTAACTTTGTTCCTGTTGGGAATAACCCAGCACAATATAAACGTTTTTTGTTCATTAGGATGTCCTCTAGTAGGAAAGAAAATGAAAAGTCCTAAGAAGTATAAATTTTTTTATTTCTTACCCATATGAGGCCGGGTGGACAAGGGTCGAGATGGGTGGAGATGATAATAGTGATATTCTACGGAGAGTGAGCTGTAACTTTGTTCCTGTTGGGAATAACCCAGCACAATATAAACGTTTTTTGTTCATTAGGATGTCCTCTAGTAGGAAAAAAATTGAAAAGTCCTAAGAAGTATAAATTTTTTTATTTCTTACCCATATGAGGCCGGGTGGACAAGGGTCGAGATGGGTGGAGATGATAATAGTGATATTCTACGGAGAGTGAGCTGTAACTTTGTTCCTGTTGGGAATAACCCAGCACAATATAAACGTTTTTTGTTCATTAGGATGTCCTCTAGTAGGAAAAAAATTGAAACGTCCTAAGAAGTATAAATTTTTTTATTTCTTACCCATATTAGGCCGGGTGGACATGGGTGGAGATGGGTGGAGATGATAATAGTGATATTCTACGGAGAGTGAGCTGTAACTTTGTTCCTGTTGGGAATAACCCAGCACAATATAGACGTTTTTTGTTCATTGGGATGTCCTCTAGTAGGAAAAAAATTGAAAAGTCCTAAGAAGTATAAATTTTTTTATTTCTTACCCATATGAGGCCGGGTGGACATGGGTGGAGATGGGTGGAGATGATAATAGTGATATTCTACGGAGAGTGAGCTGTAACTTTGTTCCTGTTGGGAATAACCCAGCACAATATAAACGTTTTTTGTTCATTAGGATGTCCTCTAGTAGGAAAAAAATTGAAAAGTCCTAAGAAGTATAAATTTTTTTATTTCTTACCCATATTAGGCCGGGTGGACATGGGTGGAGATGGGTGGAGATGATAATAGTGATATTCTACGGAGAGTGAGCTGTAACTTTGTTCCTGTTGGGAATAACCCAGCACAATAGAAACGTTTTTTGTTCATTAGGATGTCCTCTAGTAGGAAAAAAATTGAAACATCCTAAGAAGTATAAATTTTTTTATTTCTTACCCATATTAGGCCGGGTGGACATGGGTGGAGATGGGTGGAGATGATAATAGTGATATTCTACGGAGAGTGAGCTGTAACTTTGTTCCTGTTGGGAATAACCCAGCACAATATAAACGTTTTTTGTTCGTTAGGATGTCCTCTAGTAGGAAAAAAATTAAAAAGTCATGAGAAGTGTAAATTTTTTTATTTCTTACCCATATGAGGCCGGGTGGACAAGGGTCGAGATGGGTGGAGATGATAATAGTGATATTCTACGGAGAGTGAGCTGTAACTTTGTTCCTGTTGGGAATAACCCAGCACAATATAAACGTTTTTTGTTCATTAGGATGTCCTCTAGTAGGAAAAAAATTGAAAAGTCCTAAGAAGTATAAATTTTTTTATTTCTTACCCATATGAGGCCGGGTGGACAAGGGTCGAGATGGGTGGAGATGATAATAGTGATATTCTACGGAGAGTGAGCTGTAACTTTGTTCCTGTTGGGAATAACCCAGCACAATATAAACGTTTTTTGTTCATTAGGATGTCCTCTAGTAGGAAAAAAATTGAAAAGTCCTAAGAAGTATAAATTTTTTTATTTCTTACCCATATGAGGCCGGGTGGACAAGGGTCGAGATGGGTGGAGATGATAATAGTGATATTCTACGGAGAGTGAGCTGTAACTTTGTTCCTGTTGGGAATAACCCAGCACAATATAAACGTTTTTTGTTCATTAGGATGTCCTCTAGTAGGAAAAAAATTGAAAAGTCCTAAGAAGTATAAATTTTTTTATTTCTTACCCATATTAGGCCGGGTGGACATGGGTGGAGATGGGTGGAGATGATAATAGTGATATTCTACGGAGAGTGAGCTGTAACTTTGTTCCTGTTGGGAATAACCCAGCACAATATAAACGTTTTTTGTTCATTAGGATGTCCTCTAGTAGGAAAAAAATTGAAACGTCCTAAGAAGTATAAATTTTTTTTATTTCTTACCCATATGAGGCCGGGTGGACATGGGTGGAGATGGGTGGAGATGATAATAGTGATATTCTACGGAGAGTGAGCTGTAACTTTGTTCCTGTTGGGAATAACCCAGCACAATAGAAACGTTTTTTGTTCATTAGGATGTCCTCTAGTAGGAAAAAAATTGAAACGTCCTAAGAAGTATAAATTTTTTTATTTCTTACCCATATGAGGCCGGGTGGACATGGGTGGAGATGGGTGGAGATGATAATAGTGATATTCTACGGAGAGTGAGCTGTAACTTTGTTCCTGTTGGGAATAACCCAGCACAATAGAAACGTTTTTTGTTCATTAGGATGTCCTCTAGTAGGAAAAAAATTGAAAAGTCCTAAGAAGTATAAATTTTTTTATTTCTTACCCATATGAGGCCGGGTGGACATGGGTGGAGATGGGTGGAGATGATAATAGTGATATTCTACGGAGAGTGAGCTGTAACTTTGTTCCTGTTGGGAATAACCCAGCACAATAGAAACGTTTTTTGTTCATTAGGATGTCCTCTAGTAGGAAAAAAATTGAAAAGTCCTAAGAAGTATAAATTTTTTTATTTCTTACCCATATGAGGCCGGGTGGACATGGGTGGAGATGGGTGGAGATGATAATAGTGATATTCTACGGAGAGTGAGCTGTAACTTTGTTCTTGTTGGGAATAACCCAGCACAATAGAAACGTTTTTTGTTCATTAGGATGTCCTCTAGTAGGAAAAAAATTGAAACGTCCTAAGAAGTATAAATTTTTTTATTTCTTACCCATATTAGGCCGGGTGGACATGGGTGGAGATGGGTGGAGATGATAATAGTGATATTCTACGGAGAGTGAGCTGTAACTTTGTTCCTGTTGGGAATAACCCAGCACAATAGAAACGTTTTTTGTTCATTAGGATGTCCTCTAGTAGGAAAAAAATTGAAAAGTCCTAAGAAGTATAAATTTTTTTATTTCTTACCCATATGAGGCCGGGTGGACATGGGTGGAGATGGGTGGAGATGATAATAGTGATATTCTACGGAGAGTGAGCTGTAACTTTGTTCCTGTTGGGAATAACCCAGCACAATAGAAACGTTTTTTGTTCATTAGGATGTCCTCTAGTAGGAAAAAAATTGAAACGTCCTAAAAAGTATAAATTTTTTTTATTTCTTACCCATATGAGGCCGGGTGGACATGGGTGGAGATGGGTGGAGATGATAATAGTGATATTCTACGGAGAGTGAGCTGTAACTTTGTTCCTGTTGGGAATAACCCAGCACAATATAAACGTTTTTTGTTCATTAGGATGTCCTCTAGTAGGAAAAAAATTGAAAAGTCCTAAGAAGTATAAATTTTTTTATTTCTTACCCATATGAGGCCGGGTGGACATGGGTGGAGATGGGTGGAGATGATAATAGTGATATTCTACGGAGAGTGAGCTGTAACTTTGTTCCTGTTGGGAATAACCCAGCACAATAGAAACGTTTTTTGTTCATTAGGATGTCCTCTAGTAGGAAAAAAATTGAAACGTCCTAAGAAGTATAAATTTTTTTATTTCTTACCCATATGAGGCCGGGTGGACATGGGTGGAGATGGGTGGAGATGATAATAGTGATATTCTACGGAGAGTGAGCTGTAACTTTGTTCCTGTTGGGAATAACCCAGCACAATATAAACGTTTTTTGTTCATTAGGATGTCCTCTAGTAGGAAAAAAATTGAAACGTCCTAAGAAGTATAAATTTTTTTATTTCTTACCCATATGAGGCCGGGTGGACATGGGTGGAGATGGGTGGAGATGATAATAGTGATATTCTACGGAGAGTGAGCTGTAACTTTGTTCCTGTTGGGAATAACCCAGCACAATAGAAACGTTTTTTGTTCATTAGGATGTCCTCTAGTAGGAAAAAAATTGAAACGTCCTAAGAAGTATAAATTTTTTTATTTCTTACCCATATGAGGCCGGGTGGACATGGGTGGAGATGGGTGGAGATGATAATAGTGATATTCTACGGAGAGTGAGCTGTAACTTTGTTCCTGTTGGGAATAACCCAGCACAATATAAACGTTTTTTGTTCATTAGGATGTCCTCTAGTAGGAAAAAAATTGAAACGTCCTAAGAAGTATAAATTTTTTTATTTCTTACCCATATGAGGCCGGGTGGACATGGGTGGAGATGGGTGGAGATGATAATAGTGATATTCTACGGAGAGTGAGCTGTAACTTTGTTCCTGTTGGGAATAACCCAGCACAATAGAAACGTTTTTTGTTCATTAGGATGTCCTCTAGTAGGAAAAAAATTGAAACGTCCTAAGAAGTATAAATTTTTTTATTTCTTACCCATATGAGGCCGGGTGGACATGGGTGGAGATGGGTGGAGATGATAATAGTGATATTCTACGGAGAGTGAGCTGTAACTTTGTTCCTGTTGGGAATAACCCAGCACAATATAAACGTTTTTTGTTCATTAGGATGTCCTCTAGTAGGAAAAAAATTGAAACGTCCTAAGAAGTATAAATTTTTTTATTTCTTACCCATATTAGGCCGGGTGGACATGGGTGGAGATGGGTGGAGATGATAATAGTGATATTCTACGGAGAGTGAGCTGTAACTTTGTTCCTGTTGGGAATAACCCAGCACAATATAAACGTTTTTTGTTCATTAGGATGTCCTCTAGTAGGAAAAAAATTGAAACGTCCTAAGAAGTATAAATTTTTTTATTTCTTACCCATATTAGGCCGGGTGGACATGGGTGGAGATGGGTGGAGATGATAATAGTGATATTCTACGGAGAGTGAGCTGTAACTTTGTTCCTGTTGGGAATAACCCAGCACAATATAAACGTTTTTTGTTCATTAGGATGTCCTCTAGTAGGAAAAAAATTGAAACGTCCTAAGAAGTATAAATTTTTTTATTTCTTACCCATATTAGGCCGGGTGGACATGGGTGGAGATGGGTGGAGATGATAATAGTGACATTCTACGGAGAGTGAGCTGTAACTTTGTTCCTGTTGGGAATAACCCAGCACAATATAAACGTTTTTTGTTCATTAGGATGTCCTCTAGTAGGAAAAAAATTGAAACGTCCTAAGAAGTATAAATTTTTTTATTTCTTACCCATATTAGGCCGGGTGGACATGGGTGGAGATGGGTGGAGATGATAATAGTGATATTCTACGGAGAGTGAGCTGTAACTTTGTTCCTGTTGGGAATAACCCAGCACAATATAAACGTTTTTTGTTCATTAGGATGTCCTCTAGTAGGAAAAAAATTGAAACGTCCTAAGAAGTATAAATTTTTTTATTTCTTACCCATATTAGGCCGGGTGGACATGGGTGGAGATGGGTGGAGATGATAATAGTGACATTCTACGGAGAGTGAGCTGTAACTTTGTTCCTGTTGGGAATAACCCAGCACAATATAAACGTTTTTTGTTCATTAGGATGTCCTCTAGTAGGAAAAAAATTGAAAAGTCCTAAGAAGTATAAATTTTTTTATTTCTTACCCATATGAGGCCGGGTGGACATGGGTGGAGATGGGTGGAGATGATAATAGTGATATTCTACGGAGAGTGAGCTGTAACTTTGTTCCTGTTGGGAATAACCCAGCACAATATAAACGTTTTTTGTTCATTAGGATGTCCTCTAGTAGGAAAAAAATTGAAACGTCCTAAGAAGTATAAATTTTTTTTATTTCTTACCCATATGAGGCCGGGTGGACATGGGTGGAGATGGGTGGAGATGATAATAGTGATATTCTACGGAGAGTGAGCTGTAACTTTGTTCCTGTTGGGAATAACCCAGCACAATATAAACGTTTTTTGTTCATTAGGATGTCCTCTAGTAGGAAAAAAATTGAAAAGTCCTAAGAAGTATAAATTTTTTTATTTCTTACCCATATGAGGCCGGGTGGACATGGGTGGAGATGGGTGGAGATGATAATAGTGATATTCTACGGAGAGTGAGCTGTAACTTTGTTCCTGTTGGGAATAACCCAACACAATATAAACGTTTTTTGTTCATTAGGATGTCCTCTAGTAGGAAAAAAATTAAAAAGTCATGAGAAGTGTAAATTTTTTTATTTCTTACCCATATGAGGCCGGGTGGACATGGGTGGAGATGGGTGGAGATGATAATAGTGATATTCTACGGAGAGTGAGCTGTAACTTTGTTCCTGTTGGGAATAACCCAGCACAATATAGACGTTTTTTGTTCATTAGGATGTCCTCTAGTAGGAAAAAAATTGAAACGTCCTAAGAAGTATAAATTTTTTTATTTCTTACCCATATGAGGCCGGGTGGACATGGGTGGAGATGGGTGGAGATGATAATAGTGATATTCTACGGAGAGTGAGCTGTAACTTTGTTCCTGTTGGGAATAACCCAGCACAATATAAACGTTTTTTGTTCATTAGGATGTCCTCTAGTAGGAAAAAAATTAAAAAGTCATGAGAAGTGTAAATTTTTTTATTTCTTACCCATATGAGGCCGGGTGGACATGGGTGGAGATGGGTGGAGATGATAATAGTGATATTCTACGGAGAGTGAGCTGTAACTTTGTTCCTGTTGGGAATAACCCAGCACAATATAAACGTTTTTTGTTCATTAGGATGTCCTCTAGTAGGAAAAAAATTGAAACGTCCTAAGAAGTATAAATTTTTTTATTTCTTACCTATATTAGGCCGGGTGGACATGGGTGGAGATGGGTGGAGATGATAATAGTGATATTCTACGGAGAGTGAACTGTAACTTTGTTCCTGTTGGGAATAACCCAGCACAATATAAACGTTTTTTGTTCATTAGGATGTCCTCTAGTAGGAAAAAAATTAAAAAGTCATGAGAAGTGTAAATTTTTTTATTTCTTACCCATATGAGGCCGGGTGGACATGGGTGGAGATGGGTGGAGATGATAATAGTGATATTCTACGGAGAGTGAGCTGTAACTTTGTTCCTGTTGGGAATAACCCAGCACAATATAAACGTTTTTTGTTCATTAGGATGTCCTCTAGTAGGAAAAAAATTAAAAAGTCATGAGAAGTGTAAATTTTTTTATTTCTTACCCATATGAGGCCGGGTGGACATGGGTGGAGATGGGTGGAGATGATAATAGTGATATTCTACGGAGAGTGAGCTGTAACTTTGTTCCTGTTGGGAATAACCCAGCACAATATAAACGTTTTTTGTTCATTAGGATGTCCTCTAGTAGGAAAAAAATTGAAACGTCCTAAGAAGTATAAATTTTTTTATTTCTTACCTATATTAGGCCGGGTGGACATGGGTGGAGATGGGTGGAGATGATAATAGTGATATTCTACGGAGAGTGAACTGTAACTTTGTTCCTGTTGGGAATAACCCAGCACAATATAAACGTTTTTTGTTCATTAGGATGTCCTCTAGTAGGAAAAAAATTAAAAAGTCATGAGAAGTGTAAATTTTTTTATTTCTTACCCATATGAGGCCGGGTGGACATGGGTGGAGATGGGTGGAGATGATAATAGTGATATTCTACGGAGAGTGAGCTGTAACTTTGTTCCTGTTGGGAATAACCCAGCACAATATAAACGTTTTTTGTTCATTAGGATGTCCTCTAGTAGGAAAAAAATTAAAAAGTCATGAGAAGTGTAAATTTTTTTATTTCTTACCCATATTAGGCCGGGTGGACATGGGTGGATATGGGTGGAGATGATAATAGTGATATTCTACGGAGAGTGAGCTGTAACTTTGTTCCTGTTGGGAATAACCCAGCACAATATAAACGTTTTTTGTTCATTAGGATGTCCTCTAGTAGGAAAAAAATTAAAAAGTCATGAGAAGTGTAAATTTTTTTATTTCTTACCCATATTAGGCCGGGTGGACATGGGTGGAGATGGGTGGAGATGATAATAGTGATATTCTACGGAGAGTGAGCTGTAACTTTGTTCCTGTTGGGAATAACCCAGCACAATATAAACGTTTTTTGTTCATTAGGATGTCCTCTAGTAGGAAAAAATTTAAAAAGTCATGAGAAGTGTAAATTTTTTTATTTCTTACCCATATGAGGCCGGGTGGACATGGGTGGAGATGATAATAGTGATATTCTACGGAGAGTGAGCTGTAACTTTGTTCCTGTTGGGAATAACCCAGCACAATATAAACGTTTTTTGTTCGTTAGGATGTCCTCTAGTAGGAAAAAAATTAAAAAGTCATGAGAAGTGTAAATTTTTTTATTTCTTACCCATATGAGGCCGGGTGGACATGGGTGGAGATGGGTGGAGATGATAATAGTGATATTCTACGGAGAGTGAGCTGTAACTTTGTTCCTGTTGGGAATAACCCAGCACAATATAAACGTTTTTTGTTCGTTAGGATGTCCTCTAGTAGGAAAAAAATTAAAAAGTCATGAGATGTGTAAATTTCTTTATTTCTTACCCATATGAGGCCGGGTGGACATGGGTGGAGATGGGTGGAGATGATAATAGTGATATTCTACGGAGAGTGAGCTGTAACTTTGTTCCTGTTGGGAATAACCCAGCACAATATAAACGTTTTTTGTTCGTTAGGATGTCCTCTAGTAGAAAAAAAATTAAAAAGTCATGAGAAGTGTAAATTTTTTTATTTCTTACCCATATGAGGCCGGGTGGACATGGGTGGAGATGATAATAGTGATATTCTACGGAGAGTGAGCTGTAACTTTGTTCCTGTTGGGAATAACCCAGCACAATATAAACGTTTTTTGTTCGTTAGGATGTCCTCCAGTAGGAAAAAAATTAAAAAGTCATGAGAAGTGTAAATTTTTTTATTTCTTACCCATATGAGGCCGGGTGGACATGGGTGGAGATGGGTGGAGATGATAATAGTGATATTCTACGGAGAGTGAGCTGTAACTTTGTTCCTGTTGGGAATAACCCAGCACAATATAAACGTTTTTTGTTCATTAGGATGTCCTCTAGTAGGAAAAAAATTGAAAAGTCCTCAGAAGTATAAATTTTTTTATTTCTTACCCATATTAGGCCGGGTGGACATGGGTGGAGATGGGTGGAGATGATAATAGTGATATTCTACGGAGAGTGAGCTGTAACTTTGTTCCTGTTGGGAATAACCCAGCACAATATAAACGTTTTTTGTTCGTTAGGATGTCCTCTAGTAGGAAAAAAATTAAAAAGTCATGAGATGTGTAAATTTCTTTATTTCTTACCCATATGAGGCCGGGTGGACATGGGTGGAGATGGGTGGAGATGATAATAGTGATATTCTACGGAGAGTGAGCTGTAACTTTGTTCCTGTTGGGAATAACCCAGCACAATATAAACGTTTGTTGTTCGTTAGGATGTCCTCTAGTAGAAAAAAAATTAAAAAGTCATGAGAAGTGTAAATTTTTTTATTTCTTACCCATATGAGGCCGGGTGGACATGGGTGGAGATGATAATAGTGATATTCTACGGAGAGTGAGCTGTAACTTTGTTCCTGTTGGGAATAACCCAGCACAATATAAACGTTTTTTGTTTATTAGGATGTCCTCTAGTAGGAAAAAAATTAAAAAGTCATGAGAAGTGTAAATTTTTTTATTTCTTACCCATATGAGGCCGGGTGGACATGGGTGGAGATGGGTGGAGATGATAATAGTGATATTCTACGGAGAGTGAGCTGTAACTTTGTTCCTGTTGGGAATAACCCAGCACAATATAAACGTTTTTTGTTCGTTAGGATGTCCTCTAGTAGGAAAAAAATTAAAAAGTCATGAGAAGTGTAAATTTTTTTATTTCTTACCCATATGAGGCCGGGTGGACATGGGTGAAGATGGGTGGAGATGATAATAGTGATATTCTACGGAGAGTGAGCTGTAACTTTGTTCCTGTTGGGAATAACCCAGCACAATATAAACGTTTTTTGTTTATTAGGATGTCCTCTAGTAGGAAAAAAATTAAAAAGTCATGAGAAGTGTAAATTTTTTTATTTCTTACCCATATGAGGCCGGGTGGACATGGGTGGAGATGGGTGGAGATGATAATAGTGATATTCTACGGAGAGTGAGCTGTAACTTTGTTCCTGTTGGGAATAACCCAGCACAATATAAACGTTTTTTGTTCATTAGGATGTCCTCTAGTAGGAAAAAAATTAAAAAGTCATGAGAAGTGTAAATTTTTTTATTTCTTACCCATATTAGGCCGGGTGGACATGGGTGGAGATGGGTGGAGATGATAATAGTGATATTCTACGGAGAGTGAGCTGTAACTTTGTTCCTGTTGGGAATAACCCAGCACAATATAAACGTTTTTTGTTCATTAGGATGTCCTCTAGTAGGAAAAAAATTAAAAAGTCATGAGAAGTGTAAATTTTTTTATTTCTTACCCATATGAGGCCGGGTGGACATGGGTGGAGATGGGTGGAGATGATAATAGTGATATTCTACGGAGAGTGAGCTGTAACTTTGTTCCTGTTGGGAATAACCCAGCACAATATAAACGTTTTTTGTTCATTAGGATGTCCTCTAGTAGGAAAAAAATTAAAAAGTCATGAGAAGTGTAAATTTTTTTATTTCTTACCCATATGAGGCCGGGTGGACATGGGTGGAGATGGGTGGAGATGATAATAGTGATATTCTACGGAGAGTGAGCTGTAACTTTGTTCCTGTTGGGAATAACCCAGCACAATATAAACGTTTTTTGTTCGTTAGGATGTCCTCTAGTAGGAAAAAAATTACAAAGTCATGAGAAGTGTAAATTTTTTTATTTCTTACCCATATGAGGCCGGGTGGACATGGGTGGAGATGGGTGGAGATGATAATAGTGATATTCTACGGAGAGTGAGCTGTAACTTTGTTCCTGTTGGGAATAACCCAGCACAATATAAACGTTTTTTGTTCGTTAGGATGTCCTCTAGTAGGAAAAAAATTAAAAAGTCATGAGATGTGTAAATTTCTTTATTTCTTACCCATATGAGGCCGGGTGGACATGGGTGGAGATGGGTGGAGATGATAATAGTGATATTCTACGGAGAGTGAGCTGTAACTTTGTTCCTGTTGGGAATAACCCAGCACAATATAAACGTTTTTTGTTCGTTAGGATGTCCTCTAGTAGGAAAAAAATTAAAAAGTCATGAGAAGTGTAAATTTTTTTATTTCTTACCCATATGAGGTCGGGTGGACATGGGTGGAGATGGGTGGAGATGATAATAGTGATATTCTACGGAGAGTGAGCTGTAACTTTGTTCCTGTTGGGAATAACCCAGCACAATATAAACGTTTTTTGTTTATTAGGATGTCCTCTAGTAGGAAAAAAATTAAAAAGTCATGAGAAGTGTAAATTTTTTTATTTCTTACCCATATGAGGCCGGGTGGACATGGGTGGAGATGGGTGGAGATAATAATAGTGATATTCTACGGAGAGTGAGCTGTAACTTTGTTCCTGTTGGGAATAACCCAGCACAATATAAACGTTTTTTGTTCATTAGGATGTCCTCTAGTAGGAAAAAAATTGAAAAGTCCTAAGAAGTATAAATTTTTTTATTTCTTACCCATATTAGGCCGGGTGGACATGGGTGGAGATGGGTGGAGATGATAATAGTGATATTCTACGGAGAGTGAGCTGTAACTTTGTTCCTGTTGGGAATAACCCAGCACAATATAAACGTTTTTTGTTTATTAGGATGTCCTCTAGTAGGAAAAAAATTAAAAAGTCATGAGAAGTGTAAATTTTTTTATTTCTTACCCATATGAGGCCGGGTGGACATGGGTGGAGATGGGTGGAGATAATAATAGTGATATTCTACGGAGAGTGAGCTGTAACTTTGTTCCTGTTGGGAATAACCCAGCACAATATAAACGTTTTTTGTTCATTAGGATGTCCTTTAGTAGGAAAAAAATTGAAACGTCCTAAGAAGTATAAATTTTTTTATTTCTTACCCATATTAGGCCGGGTGGACATGGGTGGAGATGGGTGGAGATGATAATAGTGATATTCTACGGAGAGTGAGCTGTAACTTTGTTCCTGTTGGGAATAACCCAGCACAATATAAACGTTTTTTGTTCATTAGGATGTCCTCTAGTAGGAAAAAAATTAAAAAGTCATGAGAAGTGTAAATTTTTTTATTTCTTACCCATATGAGGCCGGGTGGACATGGGTGGAGATGGGTGGAGATAATAATAGTGATATTCTACGGAGAGTGAGCTGTAACTTTGTTCCTGTTGGGAATAACCCAGCACAATATAAACGTTTTTTGTTCATTAGGATGTCCTCTAGTAGGAAAAAAATTGAAACGTCCTAAGAAGTATAAATTTTTTTATTTCTTACCCATATTAGGCCGGGTGGACATGGGTGGAGATGGGTGGAGATGATAATAGTGATATTCTACGGAGAGTGAGCTGTAACTTTGTTCCTGTTGGGAATAACCCAGCACAATATAAACGTTTTTTGTTCATTAGGATGTCCTCTAGTAGGAAAAAAATTGAAACGTCCTAAGAAGTATAAATTTTTTTATTTCTTACCCATATTAGGCCGGGTGGACAAGGGTCGAGATGGGTGGAGATGATAATAGTGATATTCTACGGAGAGTGAGCTGTAACTTTGTTCCTGTTGGGAATAACCCAGCACAATATAAACGTTTTTTGTTCATTAGGATGTCCTCTAGTAGGAAAAAAATTAAAAAGTCATGAGAAGTGTAAATTTTTTATTTCTTACCCATATGAGGCCGGGTGGACATGGGTGGAGATGGGTGGAGATAATAATAGTGATATTCTACGGAGAGTGAGCTGTAACTTTGTTCCTGTTGGGAATAACCCAGCACAATATAAACGTTTTTTGTTCATTAGGATGTCCTCTAGTAGGAAAAAAATTGAAACGTCCTAAGAAGTATAAATTTTTTTATTTCTTACCCATATTAGGCCGGGTGGACATGGGTGGAGATGGGTGGAGATGATAATAGTGATATTCTACGGAGAGTGAGCTGTAACTTTGTTCCTGTTGGGAATAACCCAGCACAATATAAACGTTTTTTGTTCATTAGGATGTCCTCTAGTAGGAAAAAAATTGAAACGTCCTAAGAAGTATAAATTTTTTTATTTCTTACCCATATTAGGCCGGGTGGACAAGGGTGGAGATGGGTGGAGATGATAATAGTGATATTCTACGGAGAGTGAGCTGTAACTTTGTTCCTGTTGGGAATAACCCAGCACAATATAAACGTTTTTTGTTCATTAGGATGTCCTCTAGTAGGAAAAAAATTGAAACGTCCTAAGAAGTATAAATTTTTTTATTTCTTACCCATATTAGGCCGGGTGGACATGGGTGGAGATGGGTGGAGATGATAATAGTGATATTCTACGGAGAGTGAGCTGTAACTTTGTTCCTGTTGGGAATAACCCAGCACAATATAAACGTTTTTTGTTCATTAGGATGTCCTCTAGTAGGAAAAAAATTGAAACGTCCTAAGAAGTATAAATTTTTTTATTTCTTACCCATATTAGGCCGGGTGGACAAGGGTGGAGATGGGTGGAGATGATAATAGTGATATTCTACGGAGAGTGAGCTGTAACTTTGTTCCTGTTGGGAATAACCCAGCACAATATAAACGTTTTTTGTTCATTAGGATGTCCTCTAGTAGGAAAAAAATTGAAACGTCCTAAGAAGTATAAATTTTTTTATTTCTTACCCATATTAGGCCGGGTGGACATGGGTGGAGATGGGTGGAGATGATAATAGTGATATTCTACGGAGAGTGAGCTGTAACTTTGTTCCTGTTGGGAATAACCCAGCACAATATAAACGTTTTTTGTTCATTAGGATGTCCTCTAGTAGGAAAAAAATTGAAACGTCCTAAGAAGTATAAATTTTTTTATTTCTTACCCATATTAGGCCGGGTGGACATGGGTGGAGATGGGTGGAGATGATAATAGTGATATTCTACGGAGAGTGAGCTGTAACTTTGTTCCTGTTGGGAATAACCCAGCACAATATAAACGTTTTTTGTTTATTAGGATGTCCTCTAGTAGGAAAAAAATTAAAAAGTCATGAGAAGTGTAAATTTTTTTATTTCTTACCCATATGAGGCCGGGTGGACATGGGTGGAGATGGGTGGAGATGATAATAGTGATATTCTACGGAGAGTGAGCTGTAACTTTGTTCCTGTTGGGAATAACCCAGCACAATATAAACGTTTTTTGTTCATTAGGATGTCCTCTAGTAGGAAAAAAATTAAAAAGTCATGAGAAGTGTAAATTTTTTTATTTCTTACCCATATGAGGCCGGGTGGACATGGGTGGAGATGGGTGGAGATAATAATAGTGATATTCTACGGAGAGTGAGCTGTAACTTTGTTCCTGTTGGGAATAACCCAGCACAATATAAACGTTTTTTGTTCATTAGGATGTCCTCTAGTAGGAAAAAAATTGAAACGTCCTAAGAAGTATAAATTTTTTTATTTCTTACCCATATTAGGCCGGGTGGACATGGGTGGAGATGGGTGGAGATGATAATAGTGATATTCTACGGAGAGTGAGCTGTAACTTTGTTCCTGTTGGGAATAACCCAGCACAATATAAACGTTTTTTGTTCATTAGGATGTCCTCTAGTAGGAAAAAAATTGAAACGTCCTAAGAAGTATAAATTTTTTTATTTCTTACCCATATTAGGCCGGGTGGACATGGGTGGAGATGGGTGGAGATGATAATAGTGATATTCTACGGAGAGTGAGCTGTAACTTTGTTCCTGTTGGGAATAACCCAGCACAATATAAACGTTTTTTGTTCATTAGGATGTCCTCTAGTAGGAAAAAAATTGAAACGTCCTAAGAAGTATAAATTTTTTTATTTCTTACCCATATTAGGCCGGGTGGACATGGGTGGAGATGGGTGGAGATGATAATAGTGATATTCTACGGAGAGTGAGCTGTAACTTTGTTCCTGTTGGGAATAACCCAGCACAATATAAACGTTTTTTGTTTATTAGGATGTCCTCTAGTAGGAAAAAAATTAAAAAGTCATGAGAAGTGTAAATTTTTTTATTTCTTACCCATATGAGGCCGGGTGGACATGGGTGGAGATGGGTGGAGATGATAATAGTGATATTCTACGGAGAGTGAGCTGTAACTTTGTTCCTGTTGGGAATAACCCAGCACAATATAAACGTTTTTTGTTCATTAGGATGTCCTCTAGTAGGAAAAAAATTAAAAAGTCATGAGAAGTGTAAATTTTTTTATTTCTTACCCATATTAGGCCGGGTGGACATGGGTGGAGATGGGTGGAGATGATAATAGTGATATTCTACGGAGAGTGAGCTGTAACTTTGTTCCTGTTGGGAATAACCCAGCACAATATAAACGTTTTTTGTTCATTAGGATGTCCTCTAGTAGGAAAAAAATTAAAAAGTCATGAGAAGTGTAAATTTTTTTATTTCTTACCCATATTAGGCCGGGTGGACATGGGTGGAGAAGGGTGGAGATGATAATAGTGATATTCTACGGAGAGTGAGCTGTAACTTTGTTCCTGTTGGGAATAACCCAGCACAATATAAACGTTTTTTGTTCATTAGGATGTCCTCTAGTAGGAAAAAAATTAAAAAGTCATGAGAAGTGTAAATTTTTTTATTTCTTACCCATATGAGGCCGGGTGGACATGGGTGGAGATGGGTGGAGATGATAATAGTGATATTCTACGGAGAGTGAGCTGTAACTTTGTTCCTGTTGGGAATAACCCAGCACAATATAAACGTTTTTTGTTCATTAGGATGTCCTCTAGTAGGAAAAAAATTAAAAAGTCATGAGAAGTGTAAATTTTTTTATTTCTTACCCATATGAGGCCGGGTGGACATGGGTGGAGATGGGTGGAGATGATAATAGTGATATTCTACGGAGAGTGAGCTGTAACTTTGTTCCTGTTGGGAATAACCCAGCACAATATAAACGTTTTTTGTTCGTTAGGATGTCCTCTAGTAGGAAAAAAATTAAAAAGTCATGAGAAGTGTAAATTTTTTTATTTCTTACCCATATGAGGCCGGGTGGACATGGGTGGAGATGGGTGGAGATGATAATAGTGATATTCTACGGAGAGTGAGCTGTAACTTTGTTCCTGTTGGGAATAACCCAGCACAATATAAACGTTTTTTGTTCGTTAGGATGTCCTCTAGTAGGAAAAAAATTAAAAAGTCATGAGAAGTGTAAATTTTTTTATTTCTTACCCATATGAGGCCGGGTGGACATGGGTGGAGATGGGTGGAGATGATAATAGTGATATTCTACGGAGAGTGAGCTGTAACTTTGTTCCTGTTGGGAATAACCCAGCACAATATAAACGTTTTTTGTTCGTTAGGATGTCCTCTAGTAGGAAAAAAATTAAAAAGTCATGAGAAGTGTAAATTTTTTTATTTCTTACCTATATGAGGCCGGGTGGACATGGGTGGAGATGAGTGGAGATGATAATAGTGATATTCTACGGAGAGTGAGCTGTAACTTTGTTCCTGTTGGGAATAACCCAGCACAATATAAACGTTTTTTGTTCATTAGGATGTCCTCTAGTAGGAAAAAAATTGAAAAGTCCTAAGAAGTATAAATTTTTTTATTTCTTACCCATATGAGGCCGGGTGGACATGGGTGGAGATGGGTGGAGATGATAATAGTGATATTCTACGGAGAGTGAGCTGTAACTTTGTTCCTGTTAGGAATAACCCAACACAATATCAACGTTTTTTGTTCATTAAGATGTCCTCTAGTAGAAAAAAAATTGAAAAGTCCTGAGAAGTGTAAATTTTTTTATTTCTTACCCATATGAGGCCGGGTGGACATGGGTGGAGATGGGTGGAGATGATAATAGTGATATTCTACGGAGAGTGAGCTGTAACTTTGTTCCTGTTGGGAATAACCCAGCACAATATAAACGTTTTTTGTTCGTTAGGATGTCCTCTAGTAGGAAAAAAATTAAAAAGTCATGAGAAGTGTAAATTTTTTTATTTCTTACCTATATGAGGCCGGGTGGACATGGGTGGAGATGAGTGGAGATGATAATAGTGATATTCTACGGAGAGTGAGCTGTAACTTTGTTCCTGTTGGGAATAACCCAGCACAATATAAACGTTTTTTGTTCATTAGGATGTCCTCTAGTAGGAAAAAAATTGAAAAGTCCTAAGAAGTATAAATTTTTTTATTTCTTACCCATATGAGGCCGGGTGGACATGGGTGGAGATGGGTGGAGATGATAATAGTGATATTCTACGGAGAGTGAGCTGTAACTTTGTTCCTGTTAGGAATAACCCAACACAATATCAACGTTTTTTGTTCATTAAGATGTCCTCTAGTAGAAAAAAAATTGAAAAGTCCTGAGAAGTGTAAATTTTTTTATTTCTTACCCATATGAGGCCGGGTGGACATGGGTGGAGATGGGTGGAGATGATAATAGTGATATTCTACGGAGAGTGAGCTGCAACTTTGTTCCTGTTGGGAATAACCCAGCACAATATAAACGTTTTTTGTTCATTAGGATGTCCTCTAGTAGGAAAAAAATTGAAAAGTCCTAAGAAGTATAAATTTTTTTATTTCTTACCCATATGAGGCCGGGTGGACATGGGTGGAGATGGGTGGAGATGATAATAGTGATATTCTACGGAGTGTGAGCTGTAACTTTGTTCCTGTTGGGAATAACCCAGCACAATATAAACGTTTTTTGTTCATTAAGATGTCCTCTAGTAGAAAAAAAATTGAAAAGTCCTGAGAAGTGTAAATTTTTTTATTTCTTACCCATATGAGGCCGGGTGGACATGGGTGGAGATGGGTGGAGATGATAATAGTGATATTCTACGGAGAGTGAGCTGCAACTTTGTTCCTGTTGGGAATAACCCAGCACAATATAAACGTTTTTTGTTCATTAAGATGTCCTCTAGTAGAAAAAAAATTGAAAAGTCCTGAGAAGTGTAAATTTTTTTATTTCTTACCCATATGAGGCCGGGTGGACATGGGTGGAGATGGGTGGAGATGATAATAGTGATATTCTACGGAGAGTGAGCTGTAACTTTGTTCCTGTTGGGAATAACCCAGCACAATATAAACGTTTTTTGTTCATTAGGATGTCCTCTAGTAGGAAAAAAATTGAAAAGTCCTAAGAAGTATAAATTTTTTTATTTCTTACCCATATGAGGCCGGGTGGACATGGGTGGAGATGGGTGGAGATGATAATAGTGATATTCTACGGAGTGTGAGCTGCAACTTTGTTCCTGTTGGGAATAACCCAGCACAATATAAACGTTTTTTGTTCATTAGGATGTCCTCTAGTAGGAAAAAAATTGAAAAGTCCTAAGAAGTATAAATTTTTTTATTTCTTACCCATATGAGGCCGGGTGGACATGGGTGGAGATGGGTGGAGATGATAATAGTGATATTCTACGGCGAGTGAGCTGTAACTTTGTTCCTGTTAGGAATAACCCAACACAATATCAACGTTTTTTGTTCATTAAGATGTCCTCTAGTAGAAAAAAAATTGAAAAGTCCTGAGAAGTGTAAATTTTTTTATTTCTTACCCATATGAGGCCGGGTGGACATGGGTGGAGATGGGTGGAGATGATAATAGTGATATTCTACGGAGAGTGAGCTGCAACTTTGTTCCTGTTGGGAATAACCCAGCACAATATAAACGTTTTTTGTTCATTAGGATGTCCTCTAGTAGGAAAAAAATTGAAAAGTCCTAAGAAGTATAAATTTTTTTATTTCTTACCCATATGAGGCCGGGTGGACATGGGTGGAGATGGGTGGAGATGATAATAGTGATATTCTACGGCGAGTGAGCTGTAACTTTGTTCCTGTTAGGAATAACCCAACACAATATCAACGTTTTTTGTTCATTAAGATGTCCTCTAGTAGAAAAAAAATTGAAAAGTCCTGAGAAGTGTAAATTTTTTCATTTCTTACCCATATGAGGCCGGGTGGACATGGGTGGAGATGGGTGGAGATGATAATAGTGATATTCTACGGAGAGTGAGCTGTAACTTTGTTTCTGTTGGGAATAACCCAGCACAATATAAACGTTTTTTGTTCATTAGGATGTCCTCTAGTAGGAAAAAAATTGAAAAGTCCTAAGAAGTATAAATTTTTTTATTTCTTACCCATATGAGGCCGGGTGGACATGGGTGGAGATGGGTGGAGATGATAATAGTGATATTCTACGGAGAGTGAGCTGTAACTTTGTTCCTGTTAGGAATAACCCAACACAATATCAACGTTTTTTGTTCATTAAGATGTCCTCTAGTAGAAAAAAAATTGAAAAGTCCTGAGAAGTGTAAATTTTTTTATTTCTTACCCATATGAGGCCGGGTGGACATGGGTGGAGATGGGTGGAGATGATAATAGTGATATTCTACGGAGAGTGAGCTGTAACTTTGTTTCTGTTGGGAATAACCCAGCACAATATAAACGTTTTTTGTTCATTAAGATGTCCTCTAGTAGAAAAAAAATTGAAAAGTCCTGAGAAGTGTAAATTTTTTTATTTCTTACCCATATGAGGCCGGGTGGACATGGGTGGAGATGGGTGGAGATGATAATAGTGATATTCTACGGAGAGTGAGCTGCAACTTTGTTCCTGTTGGGAATAACCCAGCACAATATAAACGTTTTTTGTTCATTAGGATGTCCTCTAGTAGGAAAAAAATTGAAAAGTCCTAAGAAGTATAAATTTTTTTATTTCTTACCCATATGAGGCCGGGTGGACATGGGTGGAGATGGGTGGAGATGATAATAGTGATATTCTACGGCGAGTGAGCTGTAACTTTGTTCCTGTTAGGAATAACCCAACACAATATCAACGTTTTTTGTTCATTAAGATGTCCTCTAGTAGAAAAAAAATTGAAAAGTCCTGAGAAGTGTAAATTTTTTTATTTCTTACCCATATGAGGCCGGGTGGACATGGGTGGAGATGGGTGGAGATGATAATAGTGATATTCTACGGAGAGTGAGCTGTAACTTTGTTTCTGTTGGGAATAACCCAGCACAATATAAACGTTTTTTGTTCATTAGGATGTCCTCTAGTAGGAAAAAAATTGAAAAGTCCTAAGAAGTATAAATTTTTTTATTTCTTACCCATATGAGGCCGGGTGGACATGGGTGGAGATGGGTGGAGATGATAATAGTGATATTCTACGGAGAGTGAGCTGTAACTTTGTTCCTGTTAGGAATAACCCAACACAATATCAACGTTTTTTGTTCATTAAGATGTCCTCTAGTAGAAAAAAAATTGAAAAGTCCTGAGAAGTGTAAATTTTTTTATTTCTTACCCATATGAGGCCGGGTGGACATGGGTGGAGATGGGTGGAGATGATAATAGTGATATTCTACGGAGAGTGAGCTGTAACTTTGTTTCTGTTGGGAATAACCCAGCACAATATAAACGTTTTTTGTTCATTAGGATGTCCTCTAGTAGGAAAAAAATTGAAAAGTCCTAAGAAGTATAAATTTTTTTATTTCTTACCCATATGAGGCCGGGTGGACATGGGTGGAGATGGGTGGAGATGATAATAGTGATATTCTACGGAGAGTGAGCTGTAACTTTGTTCCTGTTAGGAATAACCCAACACAATATCAACGTTTTTTGTTCATTAAGATGTCCTCTAGTAGAAAAAAAATTGAAAAGTCCTGAGAAGTGTAAATTTTTTTATTTCTTACCCATATGAGGCCGGGTGGACATGGGTGGAGATGGGTGGAGATGATAATAGTGATATTCTACGGAGAGTGAGCTGTAACTTTGTTTCTGTTGGGAATAACCCAGCACAATATAAACGTTTTTTGTTCATTAGGATGTCCTCTAGTAGGAAAAAAATTGAAAAGTCCTAAGAAGTATAAATTTTTTTATTTCTTACCCATATGAGGCCGGGTGGACATGGGTGGAGATGGGTGGAGATGATAATAGTGATATTCTACGGAGAGTGAGCTGCAACTTTGTTCCTGTTGGGAATAACCCAACACAATATAAACGTTTTTTGTTCAGTAGGATGTCCTGTAGTAGTAAAAAAATTGAAAAGTCCTAAGAAGTATCAATTTTTTTATTTCTTACCCATATGAGGCCGGGTGGACATGGGTGGAGATGGGTGGAGATGATTCTCTATGGAGAGTGAGATGATGTTCCTAGTAGAAAAAATACAAAAAAGTCCTGAAAAAAATTTTTCTGAATAATCGATGTCGGTTGGATACGAGCAGATTTTTCATCCATTATTTGTACTAGAGACTTACAAAAAAAGTTTTATTAGGAGTCAAACATATTAGAGATTACGAATATACTTTTTCTAATAGGCCGGGAAAATATATAATGACACAGTAATTTTCATAATCATTCAACGCTTTATTTAATAAATCATTCCTACACATGATGTTGATTCTCGTGTATTATTTTATACAACTTTATAATTGTCGTTACAAATAATCTTCTCCGATAAAACATTGACATTCTTTTGATACCGCACAAATGATGAAAAAAAATACTGCTATAAATATATTTATTTCATGACACATATATATTATAGTTATATTATTACGAGTATTACAATTCTTAATTTTTTTTTACTTCACCTTATCAATTTCACAGTCGCTTTTAGTATTTATTCAAAAATATATTCCGTACAAAATATTCATCTCGTTATTTCCACTTTAAGTTTTTTATGAAAATAATTATTTTTAAAATTCCACCGTTTTGTTTATAAATTAAATTTTAAAAACAACCAAATTTTGATACGTTTATTAATTACGATAATCTACGAGCTCGATATGTTTTTTTTTTACCATCAAAATAGTATCAATAGAATGCCACTCAATTGTCGATCGGTTTAAAAATCGAAGAAATATCAACAAACGGATCTAATTCGTACTATATATATAATAAGTTTACAATAAAATGATATTTAATATTTTATTTTTCTCATGTAATATCTAAATCTTACAGGCTAAATTTTTTAAGGCAAATGCGACTGTTTCGACGAGAAATTTATTATTTAACAAAAAATTTTGTAGATTACATAACTTTTGGCATAATTTTGAGCTGTTTTTCATTGATAATTCATTATTTCCTAGTACATACTTAAGTAGAGTGAGAATTAATCTGTACTTTATAAATATATACCATTGAGGGCATTCTCAGACAACTGTCGTAACCATAATTATATTTTATGTATTAAATTCAAAAAAAATTAAAGCATCAATTGAAAAAAAGGCAACGTCATTACACGGAGAAATTTTTCTCGTTTGAAATTCTATGGTCTCATAGTAAAGTCGGACGTTGGTCACCTGACGGAAATTCAAATACAGTCGAATCGCGTTATAGGAAATATTATTCTAAGAATTCCTGTAACCCCACTTTTGCTCAGCAGTTGAACGCCGTAACTTACACTTCCCCTTCTTTGCAAGAGTTTGAGCGTGTACATTAGACTGGGCCAAAAAAATTGACTATTTGTTTTTTTGTAGCTATATAAAAAATATTATTCAGAATGACAAAAAAAAAATTTCATGAAAGTTTGAGCCCTTAATATTAATTTTAAGAGGTCTATCATCGCTATTTTTAATATTAATTCATAATTTGATGTTTTACGTCGGAATTGCTAAATCATTGGAGTAAAAAAAATTCATTTTCACTTATTCTTATGTAAAATTAAATTCCCTACAAAAAAGGTCTGATTGAAAATTTTCGTCAGACAAGCCGTTTCCGATTAATTAAGCTTAATAAATTGATATATATTTTTTCGATTTAACATTTTTACTTTTGAATTTTGTAACTGACGAATCAATAAATATCTAATAAAGACCATGACTGATTTTCGAAGGAAATTTAATGCTCTACAAAAAAGGCCTCTTAACATTTTTTGCTAAATTCACTCCTTCGAAAGTTATTCAAGGTTGAATTTGAGTCAAAACGATTTCAATAACGTTTAAGTGCTCAAACTTTCATGAAATTTTTTTTGTCATTCTGAATAATATTTTCGATATAGCTATGAAAAAAAAAAATAGTCAATTTTTTTGGCCCAGTCTAGTGTCTATGATTATTTTCGTAGTCATAGAGGGGGAATGTCTTCCAAGAAATATAAGTCGGCGGACTTATAACGCGACTGGACTGTAAACAAGTGTAAAAATTACTATGCTCGAAAATTCTATAATTGACAGTTGAAAATCATTGAATTCTTTAAAAAAGTAGGGAGGGGGGGGGTGAGAATGCCCTTAAATGTCATATTTATTGACAATAACCTCCAACAATAATTTGCCAGCGTATTTATTCAGCCGCCTTTTTACTCCACATGTGAGCGCGCCTTCGAACAAAACCATCTAGCGGACACTTGGGAACTAAATGTCATTCAATAAAATTATTAAAATATAACAGACATAAAACACTTAAAATTATAAGTTAAAAGGAAATTAAATAATTAATTGACAGAACCGTAAATTACAGTAGAGAAAAAAAATCTCGCCGATGCAGTCACGTCGTTCCGAAGGCTTCTCTGAAAAAAGAGTAACCTCACCTAATTTGGCTGATATTTTAAGCAAACATCTATGTACACCGTAACAATTAATCAATTATAATAATTATGAAGTTCACAATTTTATTTTTAGTAAAATCATTGCTTTTATCACCTTTAATTTTATTTTAATCAATTAGTCACTTTCATTTTTTTTATCCATTAAAATTCATAATTAACTCGGCAGAGATTTTTGAATTTATAAAATAAATCATTATTATTAACAAAAAATTTTTATTATTAAAAGTTCGATGAAGAATTTCAATAGAAATGAAATATTCGTAAGTTTAATTTTTTTTTCCAGCCCTCAAAATTTTCAGAGTTTACTATGAGCGTTAATGGATTAAATCTTTCCTTAATATAACGATTTAAATCCACTGTTTTCAAATATTTAAAACTTTATTTATATTTTAATAAAATCAATTTTTAAAATTTTATTTAATTAATTGCCTATAGTATCATTCATTGCTCTCGTTAATTATTGCAAGTAGACAATATTTCAATTGCTGAGGTACGACGTTAGCTCAAAAAAACTAATCAATAATAATAACAATTGGACGAACAATAAAAGGTCATTGGTGTTCCAAATTTTTAATATAAACATTTCTTTTCTCGTAATTTAACTTATTTATCTATTGTTTTATTTAAATATTCCTAATCAATTTAACGAATTAAATTCCCTCGAACTACCATCGGTCTAATTAAATTAGCATTAACGACTAGACTCTCTCATTTAATATTGCGACAAAAGCGACAAAGCTTTTTATTATTTTTATTTATCTCTTTTTGAAATAGTCTGGCAGTTTTTTTTAAATTTACTGAACAGACGCGTGATCCGTCAGACTCAATTTTTTTTTTCCTAATCGTCCATCTTTACGGAATAGCAAACGTTTGAGCGGATCAAGAGTCGTATCGTGCGTTTCTTTTCAAATCCAAGTCAGTAATTCAAACAATTTATCTTCAGTTACAAAAAAAAATAAAAAAAAAAAAATTCAGAGACTAGTCACTTGAGGTAAAATTGACATGTATTACTAATTATTTATTTATTTATAAATATTAATCTTTGATTTTCATTTAACCGGCTTAGACCATTTAAAATCTTTAAATTCCATAACATTACACTGTAAAGAATTTTGAGTGAATTCGGATTTTATTTAAATTCAAATTTACATTTCGACACTCGGAGTTCCGGAGTTTTAATAAATTACTCTGCATTCGGAGTAAATGGGGAATTTATTTCTCCAGCTGAGTGATTTTGGAGTGATCTGGATTTTATTTAAATCTGCATTCGCTCCGATTTGGAGTTTCAGTATTAAAATTGACTCTCCTTCGGAGTAAATTTTACTCCGAGTGGATCAAATAAATAGACAGTCCGGATTTACTCCGCTAATTTTTTACAGTGTATTAATCATCAATTCACAATTTGATATGACAATTATTATTTCAAAAATACCATTATACACATACATTTGATGATGTATATATGTAAAAACGCGCCTGTTCTGATCATAAAAACATTCATTTACTTAACGGCTAATTTAATTAATTAAATAGATTTTTTTTAGTTATCTGTTTTTATTTATTTATTTAATTAATTAAAGTATTTATTATTTTAATAGTATTCAGTTGATACGTGGGACGGTTTTCTAATTAATTGTCCAAATAAAGACAATACTAAAAATAGACAGCAGCAATCCAAAATTGGGTGTTACGTAATTTGAATTGTTACAAAGATCTGTAGTACATGAGCAGTAATACGCCATTACGTCATGGGTACCGCTTCTTCTTACACACTCGGCGTCATCTCTTACATCGGTTATGAATCCGCAGCCCCTTACTACTCTTATTTTACCGTAAACTATGTCAAAAATTCGTATTATTTAGCGGTGGTTCTTTTGAAAAATTTTAAAAAGGACTAATCAATTTTTTCGTTACCTTTCTGGGAAATTTTACGGCAGATTGTCGGCTCAATTTTGTTGATGTGCTCAAGACGCTCTTGGAAACTGCAATTTACTGTACCAAGACTGTAAGGATCAAAGGGATCACCGCATCTTGGATCAAATGCGCTGTTACATTCGTAACAAAGGACTGCATCTCCTAAAAATTGGTAATCAAATTTTTTTTTAATTAAAAAAAGTCAATTAGAAATTAGACTGAAAATTTTTTAAATACAAATTTTTACAAAAATCTTAATTAAAATTAAATTTCAGTACTTAAAAAAAAAAAAAAATGCGGTAAAATTTTTAAAACAAAAAAATTTATAAAAATTATAATTCCAACTTTTTTGAATAAAATTATTTGCAAAAATTCTAATTTTGATTTTTTCAAAGGAATAAATTTATACAAATTAAAATTCAAAATTTTAAAAACAAGAATAAAATTCGAAATTTCAACATTTATAAAAATCAATAGCCAGTCGTAATAAATAAAACAAACATAGCAGTAGATATAAATTAAACTGTAATATAAAAAAAAATTTGAATATTAAATTACAATACAGACAATCCATCATAATTTTCAAAATTCACCGGTACCAAGTCTGCTCGAATTATCTCGCTGGAACTAGGGCAAAAATGTGTCATGACGTCACTTAGTTTCTATCGACCCAGTACCCTATCCCAATCTTCCTCTCACATACATACATATACACATACAAATATATAGAGGCTGAGATAAATACATTCAGTACATTTACGACCCCTAAGTCTAGCCAATTCTATGAATTGAATTTCAAGGTGAAGGTCACAGGTAATTTATCCACTGTACCAATTTTTAAATATTTACTGCCTCGAGTCTTGACCTATTACCAAGTTAATGAACTTCAATCAATCCTCAGTAAGCAACCGCGGAAATATTTCAATTCCTCCAACATCAACCAAAGTCCCGCTCGCGTGCTGTCTTTAATTAAATCCGGGTTTACTTCCCGACAATAAATGAGATGAAATGGATTTTAAAATCCACAATACCATATATTGTTGTCTATATATATACATATACACATATATACAATAGCAATATTGGAAAAATTAAAACACACATGAATAGGTAAGCTGTGAGAAGTAATACAAGTGCTGACAATATTTTATATGACTTCAGTAAACTACCCAATGTATTATAGTGACACCTTCATTCCTGCCCTCATTCTATAACTTTTATTTAAATAAATCTTTAAATATTTAAATGTTACTTCCATTCTAACGATTAATAAAACAAGAAATAAAAAAAGAAAATTTGCTATCGAATTAAATCTTCAAGGGATTTAAAAAAGTTCATTTATTTCCAGGTTTTTATTGATTTCGTCTTAATTTTTCGAGATGATTTTTGAATCATTGATCTCGAGGACTGTTACGAAATTGGAACGGTGCCACCTGGGCAATTGTTACATAATCTGCTTCACTCTAATCAATTTTTACTGTCCGAGTTCTCAGTAATTAAAGCCACCCTGATAATTTAATTTGTATATGACTCGTAATAATTAGTAGAGAGACGATCAAGAGGAATAATAATTTTTTTAGATTGAAGAAGAATCAAAACTTACCGTAGGAGATGAATGAAATTAACAGGACGAATGACGTTAAAGTTGATGCAACTTGACGACAAATCATTTTTTAAAATAAATTTTATGCTATCGAATGCGATAAGTGTGCGGTTTTTTTAAAAATTGATTGCTGATTGATAGATGAATACTTAATTACACTTTGTAATCACATAAAATTTTTTTAGCTGGTAATTTAATAAGTAATTAGTCACTAGGCTTAGACGGAATGTGTTATTTAGTTTGTTATAGAAAAAAAAATGGATGGAATAAATGTTTTAGGTAGAGTGAGTTATTGTAGGCCATACGGGGATGATTTGACGTTGAGTAAATGAGCACGTGGTGTGATGTTGGTCGTATCGAATCGCGGGTACTTCTGTACACTTGAACGTATCTCCGCGGTTTATGCGACAAGACGCGCAGTGCACTTTGACTTTTCTATGCGCCAGTCGACTACGGCCACCCACACTCGCGATCTCAATCTCTGGTTGTCTGGTGATTCCAGCCACCCCTGTATCATCGACTCGGCCATCGGTAAATTTTATTTAACACTTGAATAAAAAAATATTTACCTTTACTGTGGGTCAAAATTCTTAAATTTTAAACTTCCCGCCATGAAAATTAAAAAAAAAAGGAAGTTATTGGTTTCGGTCCGATTTTCGGAAATCAGACAGGACAGGAAAATTTATGCTTTGATTTTATTGTATCCTTAATGACGAGTTGCAGGTGTTCAAATTTTTCAACATTTATATTTATATCTTTCCATTGATCTATATTTGTAAGAAAATACATAATTTTAAAACCAAAAAATGAGTAATCGTGTGAAATTTATTTAAAATAACGCCGTTTTGAATAGAACGTTTTTTAAAACACGCGGGAGAATTTTAAATTTAATTTCCAAGTAAATTAAATAAATGTTTTTATAAATATGAAATAAATCAACGAAAATCATCACAATAATTCCGTAATTAATTAATAATGTTCTAGCTAAAAATAAAAAAAAAATTTTTTGAATTTACTCACTCTTCCCGCCACTTTTATTCTCAGCTGTGAGTACTTGTGCATCGCCGGTGTCCAAGTAAATAAATTAAAGATATAACCACTCACAAAAAAACTAAACTTATACAAGTAATCAATCACCAATTCACAAGAATAATTTGAAAATAATATCTTTAATAAAACTAAATCATTTAAATATTAAAGTAGGCACTGAATTTAATCTATTATTCAAGTCACGTTCACTGACACACATAATTTTATATATTTAAATATTTATCGTTAAACAAGAAATAATTTAAAAAGATTTATATGTTCAAAATCATGCCACAAAATAATTAATCAAATTATTTTACGGAGCTTAGATGACAAAGACAATGAGAGCAGCCATCACGCGGGAGACTGACTGTCGATTTTGTCTCTACTGCGCAGGTCGTACCAACCGTTTCTACAACTGCGCAAGTGTTCTGAGTCAAACTTCACTCTGACGCCATTGCATCAACTCGGACAGTATCTAAGTCGTGATTAAATAAATAAATTCACCGTTTTTTTGTTTAAATAAATTAAAACTCGTGTCTTTAAATATTCTCTACCATCTAACGAACAATTCGTGATAATAATTTTATCTGTACTTAAAATATAAATAACAAAAACTAACAACTAATTAAATCGTCGCATCATTTTTTTGTTCAGTTACAGGCGTTCGTTAACATTCGTTTTATTAATTTAAAATTCCTGATACTGAAGTTTGTCAACGTCTAATAATTTTTGATTTTTTTTTAAAAACGACACATTCAAAAATAAAATATTTAAAAAATTGCACATATAGTTTTTTTGATTTTATACATGTGCACATTTTTTTTTTTTTTTTTTATATTTTATTTGTTGAAAAAAAAAATCCGAAAATTTTTAACTGTTTGCGAACTTCAGGATCATGTTAACTTCAAGATCATTAAAAATCTATATAAATAACTTTTATTAATTATTATTAATATACCAGTGTTTAAAAAGTATTAGTGAGTGTTTGTGTAATTAATAAAATTATCGACATAAATAATTTTTAATAAAGTGATTAAATTTAAATTTTGAAATTTCGCGCCAAGTTGGCGCTACTGTAGTCGACGTTCAAATTTTTGCTAGAGTGGGGGCGGTCGATGAATCGCAAAGTCGATTGCTTTGTATCAACTGACGGTTCGATAGCGGCAGTCAGTATCATCGAAAATGGCAGTTGTAGTCTAAATCTTTCTTTACGTTTGAATTAAAAGACAGAATTGCAGTTACGTCGTGTTATTATTTATTAAATTTGTTGCTCATAGTTATTGTTTAATTAAATTGTGCAGTGTTTGTAAAGTGTAAATTGTGCAAAGTGTATGTAGTGTCGTTATGTGTTAAGTGTTCAGTGCTAGTGTTGTGTTGCTGATGGCTGATGCTGACAACCTCCAAGTTCCTGAGCAAAATCATCTGGCATCGTCTGGTGGGGAAATAGCAGTTAAGTGACGTTTTTTTAGCTGCAATACTCTTGGAGCAATTTAATTCAAATCTCCAAGTGTATTAGGACACCCTTCTGCATATTATTTCCCCGCCAAGGTTTGTTCAAACACTCAAGTGTTTTTTTTTAATATTTTAAATATTTTTATATCATATTCTGCCGCCATTTGATTTTGGCGTACGATTTTAAATTTTTCTCCAGTTTCTAATAATTTATTATTCAAATATTTAAATTAGCTCTCGCCAAGCGTTACTATATAGCGAGAGCTAGACCATTTCCGAATGCACCTAAAATCTTTTTTTTTTTAAATTAAAAATTGTGGTTCATAAACAATTGATTAATAAATATCAGTGTTTGTGTGAATAATTTAAATTAGTGTATTTTAACATGAATAATTATCAAATTATTTAAATTTCGTTTCTGGATTCTAATTCATTACATAAACCGCAATCTTCTATTCAATTTTTAAACTTTTTCCCTATTTTTCATTGATGGTAAAAATTTCATTCCAATCCCGATCTCCGAGAGATTCAAATCCCGAAGTATCTTCACTGAAGAATCTTATCATCAATCGAAAAACCTGTGAACCAGCGGTAAGCAAACTTTGCTACAACTGAAATTTTCACATCTTTACCGACACTCAACAAGCAGAATATCCCGTACCAGCAGCGTCCCCATAAGCACCCGGGCTCACATTCAAAAGAGCGATCGATACGAAAATAAAAGAAGTCAGACAGCGGGAACTCAGCAAGTGACTCTGGCTCATAAATCACATCTAGCGCAAAAGTTGCCTCGTAAAACCCAATTAAAAAGGATAAAGTATCAAACGATCTCGCACTCGGTAAATCTTAATTATAACCCGCCAGTCATCTGTCTTTGCTTAACAAATGTATATACAACATCCTCCTCGTAAAATTAAAACAACCGGGAAAAAAACCCAGCCATCAACCATATGAAAATAAATTACCTCATTCTCCAGCCAGCACCCTGCCACCCTCGGCACTACCCTCCACTACCATCAACTTACTAGATAGCATCTTATATACGCAAATCGATTGTGCGATTAGCCGTGCGTTTATCGGAGCCGTCAAGTCATTATTCAATACCCATCCAGTGTAGACCATAACCTTTTAGAGCTCCCCAAGCAACTTGGCTTTGGCTCCACCGTTACATTACATTAACAACCTATCCTACCTCTTTCTCAACGCCAATCCACTCTACACCCACCAACAGCTACAGATATATACGTCTATATAAAGAGTGATTTCAAACTAAACTCGTATGGCGCACGCAGCATAAATCGATCGTCACTCTCTGCTCGCGATGGGAAATGGGAAATGGGAAGCAGTAGTAGCACCACACTAGTAGTAGCAGCCAGCAGCTAACACCAGAGCCAGCACACCCCAAAGGGGTTGTTGTAATCGTTCATCGTACACTACTACCGTACTGTCGGGTGTACGATGTCGTCTGCCAGCTTCATTGCTGACATTTACGTTCTTCCTTTGCACTCTACACTGTTTGCTACACTAGCCTACCGGGTTTGTTAGTCATGAGTGCTGGCGACTAAGCGAGTAAACCTAATACCTGATACTACATTACTTGAACTACTGTATTTATCTACGTATATATATGTATATGTAATATGTGTACTGTATGCTTGTATGTTTGCATGTATGTATAATGAACGCGAGCATTTAATACATATACAAACATCCCTACATCCCTTGGTCCCAACGAACAAACCTACGAACAAACAAAGACATTTGCATTCGGAGAAAAGGAGTTTATGGTGTGTGTATGTTGGCTCTTAAATATTTGAACGGACAAGCAGCTGTTGTCTTCGCAAGCTCGGCATTAGTGCATTTGAACGCCTAACCCGAGCGCCCTTTCTTTTGTCTCGTTCGTGCTGGAGACCTCATGGCGACAACTACCGCCGATAGTCGGTTTACTCGCTCGGTGCGGGCTGGGAGGCTGCCGAAGAGTATGGAGGACACCCACTCCCACCGGAGCATCACCGCAGCAACCGAGGAAGCGTCTCCATTATCTGAAATTCTTAAACTCATTTCTTATTCATCATCGCCAAGTGTACCAACGGGAAAGAGAGTAGGCTATCGAACGACGATACATTTGGCGCATGCGATCTTAAAACTATATAATACTACACTGAGGATTCGGCAATTTCGGATAGGAAGCGTTACGGGCGTGGTTCTCCCGTCGACAACTTTTACTTGAATTCGCAATCACGCAACCTCTAACTAAACCGACCACTATATGTATCTTTATTCCTACGATATTTACATTTATATGTTTATGTATATCTGTGGAGATGGAGGTAGAGGTAGAAGTAGAAGTAGAAGTAGGAGTAGAAATAGAGATGAATTTATGGTAACGGCATCATCAGAGGAGCCCTCCAGAAAGATCCTCGGCACGGCAGTAGCTGCATCCCCCTGTGGCTTATTCACATCCGTGCAGTCCATCCGGCAATGGCTGGTTGACTGACTGGACTTGGCGCACACAATACGTCTCGTTACGTACGCGATTTCAATCCCTCATACTCAACAGTCGCCAGTCGACATCTACATCTACATACATTTGATACATTGCTATTTGTGTGTATATACATACATATGTAGATGTAGATGTAGATGTAGATGTAGATGTACTTGTCTCCTTTCGTCGATTGAATCCCCAACGATTAGATATAGCGAGTTGGCGGGCGCACTTTCCTCGGTGGCGACGTTCAGTTTAGTTGTCGAGCCGGCATGGAGGGCCTCTTGCTTTGCGAGTGGATAATCGCTTTAGGAGGGGAGAGTAGCGTAGAATTGCACGAGCATTAACTCGGCTTTGTCCGCCGGGATGTTTGGACCACTTGAAGGAGAGATCCTTTCACATTGATATACATATACACATACGTGGCTGGAGATGGAGATGTAGATGTAGATGTAGATGTAAATGTAAATGTATACATATGGGCACATATGTAAAAGGTATATAGAGCTCAGCGGTTATTATAGATTGGTGAATTAGACAGTTTCAACTGCCGTCAATCTCCCCGTCAAAAACACCAACCCGGCATATATTCATTTCTTATAAATAATACGGGGTGGAAATTTTTATTCTCTTTCTTTCAGTGGGTATATATGTATACAGAAGTATATATAAGTATGGCATATATAAGCCACGGACGTCGAGCGTACCCTGACTCTGATGCTGGCTGGTGGCTGGTGGTGTGTTCTGGATAGGATCGGGTGAAGTGGCGGTGACTGAATTGGTAGGGAGCTCGTTAACCGCAGGCGTACTCGAGAGTATACCCGCAAGTATAGTAACGCGTTTATATATGCCAAAAGCCCGTACCGGGGACTGCTAACCAAACTATCCGCACTGGAACTCTCGGCTACTGTGCTGGTGTAGTTGAGTGGTCCTTCGAGCCGGGACTATCATCATCATCACCACTACCACGGGCACTATTATCATCCTGTGATATAATACGCCGTTCGATCATTTCCCCTTTCAATTCCTTCTGCCGCCTATCCACTCGAATGTATAATCTATTAATTTTTTATCCGAGTATTATATACGGCCCGGAGTCGAGTAGCAGCCAGCAGCCAGCTCCGAGCTCGAGCCCTTGTCCCTTACATTAGTCATTGGGCGCGGTGCTGCTTACATATATGCAGTATGTATATTATACATGAGCATACACAGCACTCAGCTATGGGGCTTCACGTTTCAAAAGTTTCTCTCTCGTCTTACTTACAATATTCTCCCGGTATGGCACGGCGTAGATGGTTATATGCAATATGCAGAAAAGAATATACTGCTTCGCTTCGGTAGGTCTTCCTTCGTACGCCGAACGCCGCATATTCGTTGGCTCTACTCGTATTTCGGTCTTTCATTTCATATTAGCAATGTGAAACCCCGCGTAAGCTATATTCAATATTTTTTACCCTGCCCAATAATAACAGCCTTTCGCCGAACGCGTTGTTGTAGTTAGTAATCGGTCGCTTGTTATTTTTTACACCATTTTATTTCAGTACATATATATAGAATTTTTTTTTTTGTTCAGACTTTATTTGATATTTAAATTCATTTCCCATGCGTGCTGCGAAATGTGTGCGGGATGCGAATAAGCCATGGCCAGCGGGGACCGCCGTCACTGTACTGTCATAGAGTTAAATACACGGGCTATGTCAATTGGTCCAATTAGCATCTCGTGGCCCGCAGGATAAATCGATGATGACGATGAGTGCGCACGTGCATTTTAGATTAAATATATATAAAAAATATATATGTGTCGCTAGTTTAAAATTGGCTGAATTAAAGTGTAACACGAAACCGCACGTGGCTGTGACAGAATGAGCGACATATCCTAGTATATTGTATACCATTTTATTATTATTATATATATATATATAACGCATATAAAGATATATACTGAGAAAAATATGTATATATGTACAAGTGGGAGGATACGGGCGTCTTATGTTCAGGCTTTTTTTCTAAATCGTCCCACATTGGTAGTCCATAAAAGAACAAGGTCTTTTTCGAGCCGTCATCGAGTTACGGGAACAAAAAAAAGGAACAAAAAATATAGGAAAAAATTACGGTACGATGAAAAATGATGACTAGATTACACTGTACCGTTCCAGTACTAGTAATGGTGTGTATCGGTGTTGAATGTTGATAGTATGCGGTAGCTATAGGCTGTAGTAAACATAGATATAGATTTAGATACACAGAGGAATGGAGAGTCGAGAGTGGAGGAATGTGGATGGGGTATCGCCGGTCACGGGAATGAGGAACATGGGGGTCGTCCTATTTAGGGGGTGGCTAGAGCATCGCCACGCCGGCAGTGTACCTAATAGGCTGTGATAGATCGGTTAAATTGCGTCGGTGCTAATGGGATTGCGTCCGACGCCGCTATAATTACCATTAACTAACTTGGTTGGCTATTTTCCTTTGTCATAACTATTTAAACGCCTTTTCGTTCCCGCTCTACACATGTACACATTTATATGCTTCAGCATAAATATTAAAGCATGTAATATCTATAAAAAAAAAAAAAGGGAAAAAAAACATAATAGATAAAGGGAAAAGGCGATGATAAAAAGGGACCTAGGGAAGAAAAAATTATGGAATGGAGAAAAGTTTTAGATATTAGTGTGGCAAACAAAAGCCACGTTGACAGGACAATACGCCAACTACCTTCAAAATATCCTTTGTTCTTTTTCCTTCAGCACGTAGGACTTTTTTAATAACACGAAAAAATATAAAAAAAATATATAACCGAGATGAAGTCTTGACAATGCTCAAGTCCCCCGCAGTCATCAGCTGGTGGCGCTTGATTAGAGCAATGAGCATGCATTCACCTCTATATATATATCATATATCATATATATATGTATATATGAGTGCGCAGCATCTCAGCAGATATGACAGGCTTTTTTATTTTTTTCCTTTCTTTTAACATCAAATGAACATATGTACTGAAAAACGTATATATTACATCTATTGAGGATACGCGTGTGCGATGAATTGTCTTTGCTCTCGACAATATAATGTCAAATATTTTAACAGAGTATGACAGAAAGTTGGATCAATGCTTCTTGGCGTTTCTTCGCTGCCCGCCACACACGTACAGGCAGACCATGCAGACATCCACACTCTTCTTATATATATAACATCTATATAGTTTAAGTATTCTTATATTATACTAATACAGGGCGTCGGGTTGTCAGATGCAGCTGATGGATGCTCCTGCGACAAATTCTCGGTCGCGCCGGTTCGTAATTACGATTTATGACCGTACACTTTCCTTTGCTCGACGTATGCACGCTTAATGGCGTGTTGAATAACGAATATATGTTGTGTCGAGTATAGAGTGTTATGTGCAAGCTCTCTTGTGCGGATACGAGGCCAAGTGCATAGCGAGGCGAAAAAGGACCACTTTATTTCCCGCGTGTATGCTCGGAATATTATTACTATAATAATAATAATAATAATAATGAAGCTAATAATGCTAATAATAAGAGATAGCGCAAGAAAAAGTACAAGAAAAGAAAGGAGTAGAGAAAGAGAACGACGAGTGCAGTATCCGGCAAGTCGGAAATAAACTTAACCAAGCATTGTTATTAATATACAATGGAGTGTTGGTTGGACAATTTAATATGACTTAATGCCTTAATGGTCACTAGATATGACTAACTAGCTAGAATTATATACAATACAATTTATAATAACTCGCTGTTGTATGTCTATATCTATAGATGTGTGCTCGAGTGTTTAAGTTCCATAGGAGAGAGTGAACGAACGCGAGAGCATGACACCCTCGTGTTTCTCGTGAAATGCAATTTCCGCTATTTTTACATTGAAAAGCTTGATGGCCTATCCTCGTGGCACGTTCCTCAAATATCATCTCTCTGTGATACGTACTCCAACTTTAACGTCGGCACTACTACTTTTCCCGCTATATTATATTCTATTTTATTCTATTATAGAATATATGTATACATATATATGTGTACGTGTATGTGTATGTATACAGTCATTATTAAAGCCGGGTGCGAACGGGGGCGGTGATGTGGCCACGTCACATGTACACACATTCTCTTGGGTTCGCCTCTTTTTTTTTTTTTTTATTTTCAAACTCGGGTTTTTGTTTTACTTTTTACTCAGCTTGTACTGCGGGTCTATCTTTGTCTGGTGTCACACAATTCATATCCCTATCTCCGCCAACGCCATATCCCAAACAAGCCACACACTCTTTTTTTGTCACGTTTATTTTCCTCGTCTTTTCATTTTTTGTTTGTATAACAAGAAAATAAAAATAAAATTAACAGACTAAAAAATGTTAAATAAGCGGCAGAAAAAAAAATTTAAGTTTGAGTAGAAGAAGAGGGAAAGGGGGTGGGGTAGAAGGGAAGGGAAACCTGGAGCAGAAGAATTATGAAGAAAGAATGAACTTAAAAATAGTAAATGCTTACTTAGTGTACTACATAAACAAACAGCCACTAATCGTATGATTGATACGCGGCTACACTTTTCGGCTGAGTCGAGTGTGTAGCAAACACGAGTGGTAGTTTGACGTGTGCCGCTCAAAATACATCCACATAATTATATTCCCATAAATAAGTTATAAAAATAATAATAGTGAATAAAAAAAATATAAAATAATAACTTTTGAAGTGAAGAAGCGGATAATACTGAGAGACATGAGAGACACGAGGCGTAGACGTCGGGTTTATAGGTGGTGTGTGTCGGGAAAAACGGAAGTGAAACGTTACATCTGGTTTAAGAGGACGACCATCACACACATCATACAGACCAGACTTTAACTACCTTCTATATCTATATATCCGTACACTTGAGAAAGAGAGAGTTATATTTACCTACTACTCGACTCCCAGCTCATCGCATAAGCCGTAAGCCCTACTGCCGTACCTACTTTTTTATTTTACATACAACTATATAATACAACTCCTCGACACACAACTAACTCTCGTTCCAACTCGACTCCATCCACATCTAGAAGTAGCAGCAGAAGTAGCAGCAGCAGCAGCAGAAGCAGAAGCAGAAGCAAAAGCAGAAGTAGTATAACAGCATAGCAGGAGAATCTGAATCGTGAATGCCTGTTTGCCGTCGGCGCGATAAACGTCATGCATCGACGACGGATTTACACGCTCGCTACATTCATCACCGGGTGTCTCTATCTGTCGTCTCCTCGCTACTTAAAACTTTAGTGTTACACCCAACCGAGTCGAGCCCGATATAAGTCTCCGAAAATATTTTTTTATTACTATGAACATGTATATATAGACATATTATATAGTAATGGTACATGTGTAGATAATAGCGCGTACAAGAGACAGTGATGCGTCATATCGCGTTGTCTCAGTTGACTAGATCCTCGGATCTCGGCGTAAAGAAGCAGCCGTGGAAGAGCACGAATCATTAACCACGCGGTGGGCCAAGAGCCCTCTGCTCTGCTCAGTGAGTTGAGCTTTGGACCCCTCTCTTTACTTTTCAGCTCATCCTCAGCGACCCCACAGCCAACTCCTTCATCACTGGCAGCCTCTTATTCTCATGCTGCTATAAGTCTCCTCCTTCTCCCACACACTCCCATTCTTCAGCTACTTTATTCTTTTTATACCTTTTTATTATTATCATTATTATTATTATTTTTTATTCTACCAGCACAACTACTGTCTCCTCTCATTGCTATCTGGCCTTTTCACTCTCAGCAATCGCACGCGACGACGTGACGCTCTTCCAAGCACGTTCGCTCGCTGGCGGACAATTCATCGCGCAGCCATCCACACAATATCCACCTACCCATTCCATTCCTTATACTTTTACTTCTTTTCCTCTTCCTCTTCATCCTCATTCTCATTCTCATCCTCATCCTCATCTTCATCCTGGTCCTGGTAGTATAGGCAACTGGCTTACTACCGAGAAGAAGGAACGTCAAGGAATCGTAGTTTAATGGCTTGGGGACACAATGACTGGGAGATCGCACGACGGAACTGGGAAACGGAAAATAGAGAAGTTCTGAGGAAGGAGTCATCCGGAATTTAGGGGAACTACCAACTTTTCCGCGAGTATAAAAGTCACAACCCTCTGCTCGCTCGCCGCTCACTGTCTGTTGTTGGTGACTTTGCTCTTTCTAGATGACTCATAGATATCACTATACAGTGCGCCGAGGAAAAAAGGAAAAAGGAAAAAAAAAACGAGGATAGATGCAGCCGCAGTATAATGGCAAGAGACAAGAGCGGTTGCGTCCGGTCCCCTAACGATTTATATGCGCATCTTCTTTCACCGATGATCGAATGTATCAAGCTATAAACACACGTCAGCAAACGTCGGTATATTTATTTATTATATTTATTTTTTGCTCTACCCCAATTCCATTTAGATTTCTTTACAACCTCCTATCCAGCGGTAGTCAGCGTCAGCATCAGCATCAGCCCGGCCCGAGTCGACCCAGCCCTATCTACTGCATGCTATATACTATATACCATTAATATATAAACTGATGGCATTATATAGACAGAAAAAGATGACTTAGTATTTACTACTATACACAGCAGAGAATACTGTAGGGTTTTAACGTCTCCTGCCGCGTGGCTGTATAATTGAAAATAAATTGAATGCCTTACGTGAGTCCGTGATTCCAAGAAGAGCATCCGAGCTCGCCATCACATAATAAACTCATCGATAAATTAACTGCAACAAAATACGTATTATATCGTTACGTCTCGTGGATCCTAGTTACCGTGATCCTGTACTCTGTTCTGTTCTACTTGTGAGCAGTTACTTATTTTCTGTGTACATAATGTACTCGAATCCACTCGACTCTACTCTACTCTACTCTACTCTACTCCTTTTTTCCTTTTCATTTTTATTTTCTTCTCTTCTCTTTCCTTCAACTCAACTCAACTCAACTCTTTAGTCCCTATACTAGCTCTATACTCTATACTCCGAACTCTGCTTATACATAACATTAGTCGTCGTTCCCGTCTCCTGCGGCTCTCGGCTCTCAAATGCTAAGTCTCTTAACGTTCAGACACAGAAACCGGTTTGTTAAGACTTGGTCCAGCGACTCGGTTATTCCTCTATGCTCTCATGATCCACTCAAGCCCGTGACTCCACCGCGCTTTGTTTACAGCGACCACCAAGATCGCCGGCCGCGTTCTCCTTAAACTCGAGAGACCAATACAAGACTGAGACCGAGACCGAGTATTTAACCAACAGTTAATAAACTATACTTTTAATTCTATTCCTCTATACCTACCATTCACCTTCACCCCTCGCCTTCGGCCTCTTCTTCTTCTTCCTCGCCCCCGTCTCGACTCTACACAAGGTATGACATGTTAAGTGCAGGCTGTCCATCTGACAGCAACAATAGAATTAAAATTATACCCTAGTTAAATTATAAAAAAAAATACAAATAAAAATAATGAAATAAAAAATAATAATAATTGCAGAGTATGCAATTATAGGAAATTTAATTAATTGGGCCACGGGACAATCAAACCAATTACGAAACCAATCAACGATCGGAAGCTGTGGCGCCGGGCTTTTTTCTCGGATGACAAAGTCTCTTAATTACAGGGAGGGTTACGTTGGTCATACCAAAGTAATAGTAGCAGTAGCACCATCAGTAGCAGTCGTAGTAGCGGGAAATTCTCTTGGAAATTAGTGTGTGCGTCGCACACTAACTCACATTACTTGCTACATATATATATAATAAATGTCGTTGGTGGGTTGCGTGGCCGGTTATTTCCGTCTACTCTTCACCTTTCCGCGTACATCAGTTATTTAAATGCGTAAAAAATATAAATATATATTAAGTACAGGGCGTAATGTATATATATGAGTAGCAAGTAGTATATTTACAGTTCGTACGTCAGTGCCGTCGTGTTTAGTAGCAAACATTGTTGACATTTGCAGTGTGGGCCATTCCCTGGAAAACAAGAGCCCGAGACAGGAGACAGTTGTCGAGATGACGGATGAAGAATGGACCCAAAGCTCTGCACTCCACACTAGACTCCGTACCTTTTACACTTTATGCAGTGACATATATTCACAACATAAATATGTATGCGGAATAAATATAAATATATGTATGTATGTATGTATGTATATGTGAGAAGTGGGATGGGAGTATAGGTGGAGATACGTATGGGAGATATCGCGAGGCAGATGGTAAATTTCTTGGGTTAAACGCTAAGAATTTGTAATGATGCTCGTGCAGTGGTGATGGTGCGCTGGACGTCGTTGAAAAGTAACCAACCGCTTGAGAGCTATTTTTATGAGTATCTCAAGTTGACGACTGTAGTAACACGTTGAAGCACTTGAGCAACACTCTCAAGAGCGCATTCCTCGTGCTCTACGTCTATTCCATGCGTGGTTACGTCTCTCACACATGGATAAAAAGCACCATCACCAACACCACCCTCTGACGACGGCACACAGACGGTTTAACGTCACGGATAGAAACATCACAGCCAGCAGAACCCAGAGTTTTAGTGTTGCTTGAGTGAAGAACCACTCGACTCGCATCCAGTCCCGACTCCCAATTCTATCTTCGCCGTCGGCTCATTTAATACTACGTCCAAATAAATCTCAAGTGTATCTTATTATTTTTTTCTCTATATATATTTTTAAATATTTTTATATTTTTTCTTAAATACTTTTTTATGCTTTGAGTATACAAGAATATTTTATTCATCCAAAGTAACAAATATACAATTCTTTTAAATAAATGCGGTGACACAGGCCGTTTTCAGTAATTTAATGTAATTTTATATATATATATATATTTATCTATATATATATAAATAATAAAGATACAAAATTTTTATTACTCACAGTAACAATAATAATGACAATGACAATGACTATTATTTATGAGCATAATTATTTTTTTACTACAAATGGTTTTAAATTACACAAATGATAAATTTATCGCATTTGTCACAGTCAAGGACAACTTGTATTAAAAAAAGTTAAAAAAATCATGTTCATTTATATATTTGTTGTGTGTATGTATACATTATTAAAAAAAAACTAATAAATTTGGCACAATCCGTTTTTTATTACTTAGTTACGTACGAAACGGAAAAACTCGCGGTTCACAAATGACTGGCCATCTGTCTTCAGTCTGCATTAATATAATAGTAATAATAATAATAAAAAATGTTTAATATAACTTTATCTTTTATTTATTAATATTATATGTACACATATATTTATATTTATATATATTTTTCATCTAAACGTATATACTTTACTTCAATTAATTAATATATTTATTTTTAATTAATTCTCTATTTAAAGTATCAGTTTTACAACCGATTCGTTTAAACTTTTCATAACTTACTACAAAAGTTGGTATCGTTGCGATTCGTCGTTAATTTCTTTTAATATCTATCATATATATCTATATATATTTATTTATTTATTTATATATATTCAATATTTATAATTTTACTTTTATTTCGGTCGTAACTCTACGTGGTAAATTCGATGGGTCGATTTTATTTACAGGGAAACAATGAGGAGTTTAAATATTTATTAAGTTAAATATTTAAATATTTAAAATAAAAAGAGATTGAGAGAGAGCGCAATTTATAAGGAGGGAGATGGCAAGAGATGAGATCCAGTGCGTGTCGCCGCACCGAGTTTAAGGCAATGTTTCGATAGACCCCATCGGAATTTTTTTATTTTATTTTAATTCCATTTGGCACGTGTTATCTCACACGAGTTTTAAATTTTTCATTCGCTTACTCGTTTATTTTTTTTTTTAATTTTTATTTCATTACTTTTTCTTTATTTTTTAAATTCATTTCGCTTAGTGTTTAATCTCCCTCACTTTAATCGTTTTTATTCGTATTTTCTACTAGATTTTTTTTTTTATCATCACTATTATTATCATTACTTCTATTACTATACTTTATTTAAAATCGCTTTTTGTTTAATTGGCACGGTGCGAACAACTATCTATCGGAATGCGCCAACAGTTATACTATTTAGTAATAAAAAGCTTAAAGAGAGAGAGAGAGAGAGAGAGGGGGAAAAAAAGTTTGTCGGTTGGTAAAAAAAGAGTAAATAATTAAATGGATTTTTAAAAAATGAAACAGTCTATGGCAGTTTAAAGCCAAGCTCCCAATTGTGCTTCGAGGATAGTCGCCGCATCGGTTCTTCCCATTGTACGTAAATGGTTAAGTAGATCGGTAACTGCGCTTGCCTCGCGATGTCGTGCCTCCCAGAGATCCAGAATGTGCTCAGTGGGGCTGGCTTTTGTGGCGAAGTAATTGATGTATCTATGGGACAACAAACGGCGGATAAAAAAAATTTTAATCTGTTATTTGTCAATGCCAAGTAAAGTTAAAAAAAAAAAAGTAGGATACTGTGGAGGAGAGAAAGAAGCAAGGAAATGAGCAAAGTTGTATTTTATAAAAGATTAAAAGGATAAAAGATTTGACATGAGAAATAAAAATAGTCGAGGAGAGACGTCGAGAGTATAAATATTTGAATGTCCAAAACAACAAACCTGTCAACTTGTAATCTCTGAGCGAGCATTCTCCAGTCATTGCCAAGTGCGTTCGGTGGATCGAGACACTGGCAAAGTTGTTTCCTGAGCGATCTTGTGAATCTAAATGGCCCGCGGGCAGATGAGTCTGTAGACGTAATATTATTGGCACCAACACTGCTGACAACGGTGACTTCGCGCAACGGACGTGTAACACTACCCGAAAATACACGTTGTTTAATAACATCGTACACAATACGAAATACCTGCCTCTGGGCGTCAGAGGTTCGGCCCTGACATACCTGAAGTTTGTAACTTTTGGTTGTCGTAACCGCGTCAAAACTTTCGTCTAACGTGAAAGCGACATGACTCGAATTACTCGGACAGTTCCAGATATCTGGAAAAGCTATTTCCTGGTGCTCGGTGGGAGATTTACTCTGCCACTCGTTACCAACTTGCTCTAAGCTCACCCAAAGATTTTCACCACTGTCGCGAAACAACAGCGGACGCGGTTTGTCCAGCAGATACCCACGTATCTGAGTCTCGCGGTCCGCGATTATTTTCATCGCGGCTTTGGTGTCCTCGATCACATAAACACGCACACAGTATTGACTCGCGTACAAAACAACGCGAAGCCGTTTCGCGGCTATTGAGTCCTCGGCACTTGAGCCCACCAGGACGTAGCTGCGCAGCTGCTCGGTGACAATAAAGGCCTCGGAATGATCAAGCTGGGTAAAAAGCGGTGTGTTTATTGTCTCGCTACCCAGAGTCAGCACTTTTGTCCACGTGACTGGCTTTAGCTTGTCGGCACTTGAGTCAGCCGCCGTATGGTGCTGGTGGTGGATCAGGCCCTTGCTGTCCTGGTTCACGTCGTTTTCCTCGTCAGCTGGCCCATCAGGCTGGTCGTCTGACGCCCAGATACTCAGTTCCCACGTGCCCGCAGGGTGCAGCATTGCTGCGTGCTCGAATTGCAGGATCACGGGCTTGTCAAAGGTGACAGCAGGTGGGCCACAGTAGATCGCCGCGGACAGTTGAGTCATGCCCTCTGTGAACAAGATTCAACAACACTCGTATGAGAATAAAAAATAAAAATAATAATAATAATAATAGATAGTATAGTATTAAATGTATTAACATATTAGCATAACAATGGAGCTGAGATTTATCATAAAATCATCATCATCGGATTGTACAAAGAAAAGATGATGGATGTGATGAATGACATGGATGACAATGGGATGTGATAATTGGAATTTTATTACTGAAGGTTACCGGTTTAAAGTACTACTGGAAGTTGATATTATTATTATGATAAATTTATATGTTGTGATAGCGATAAATAATTATTAATCACCTGGCAATCGAGGACGGAACCTGTCCTCATCGAGAACAGATAGGTCGAGTTGTCGGCGTCCTTGGGCCTTTGAAATTGCGCCCTCCGGGACCGAGAGAGACACCCCAGAGTCCGGAAGAACCAGAAGCGCACCCCGTGCGTTGACCGCGGCCCTCGCCACGTTGCCGGTTTGCTCCAGCTTGGCGGCCGCGAGTCTCACGCGTTCAGAGGCAACGTTGTACGTCGTCGTCGTCGAGTCCGAGGACGGATAAGAGGAACAACTGGCGACGCTTGTACCGCTGTTTTCACTGCCGGAATAAATTTGCTTGTCAGCGTTGGCACCGGGACCCCCGGCACCGCTGCAGGACTCCTGGCTGCTGAGAACGCTCGGGCTGGGCGATGACACTGACGGTGACGGGTGTTGCTGGTGATGGTGAAGCTGTTGCTGTTGCTGTTGTTGCTGCTGCTGTTGCTGTTGCTGTTGAGTGAGCGCTATCGAAAGATGTGGCACGTCGTAGTGGTGCTCCGAGAGAGAACGGGACAGAGATAGCTTGGGATCGAAGGGATACTCGTAGGAGGCTTGGACTGTTGTTCCCGCTGTTAGATCCGGCTGGAGACACATTTTCTTATCGTGTTCTGGAAAGTACTCCGGCTGGAAATCTTCATGCGCACACATACACACATTTTAGTATTTCATTGCAATTCGTTTCATTTCATTTTATTTTATTATTTTATTCCTTAGTTTCGCTGTACATAAACAACACTGAATATAAATATATTATTCTACTACCGCTGGCATGTTGGAATTGTGAGTAAGATAAAAGAATAAAAAATAGTACAGCAACTCTGACATTTATATGTGGACTGTCTGACGAACAAAAGATGTTTTCAGCTTTTTTACGGATAAACTTTTGAGCTTTTAAACGTCCGGTATAAACAATTTTTTATTTTTATTTTTTATTTCAGTCTCTGAGGGTTTTCGGTAACAGAGAATTTAAAGTTTCTGTAAAACTATAAATATATAAATACATATGACAGAATAATTTTAGGGTTTTTTTAAAATTGATGATACTTTCATTTAACGATCGATAATTGACAGCTGCGTGAAAAAAAAAAATTAACTTTAAATGCTCGAGGGAACAAAATAATTTCAAATATCGTTATTAATATTTTTGACGTTAGCAGTCAGCATTTAATATTTAAAATTTGTTTTAAAAATAAATTCAGTGTGTTGTGTAGTTTAACGAGAGACGCGCGGGCTTAAGTGGTCGGCAATCGAGCACGAGTGCCGTTATATTATATAAATATATATATACGACATATATCGTACATCAAAAAATCCATTTCGAAATGTAGTTTCGTTCGTTCTGATAAAATGTAAATACAAAATGTTTGCTTTTAACCTTTATCGATTAAAATAATCTTAATTACCTCTAATAAAAAATAAAATGAATGAGAAAGAAAAAAAATGGGCGGAAATATATTACTAAATAATTCAAAGACGACTGCGATGTGTCGACATAGAAAAATAAATAAAATGTAAATAAAATTATCTAATAAATAACCCACTGTCTTTTAAACTTATAATCACAATAATAATAATAATAACAGCGAACATAAATTATCTTAAAAAATAAATGGGCAAGAATTTTAATAATATTCAATTTTCATAATTTAAAAAATTTTTTTTTCCACAAACGTAAATTAAAAATTAAAATAAACGCCTACCGAGGAGCTCTAACACAATTATAAATATGTCAATGACCGTAATCACATGCCCGCAAAATAAAAACCGAATAAATTTATTATTTATTTCCTAACTCTTTAAAATAAACGGAAGTACTCGTTTTGTTCGGCTCTCAGTTCATAAATATATAAAAATATATGTAAGTATAAACAACATATTTAATAAATGTACATTTATTCATATATGCAATTTATATATACACACATACATATATATTTATATATTTTGTTCTATTATAATACGATTGAAGGGATTCATAATAATAATTATTCACCTGCATTACGTGCCATAGAGTAAAGAGCGTGGTCTCGGCCTTTTCGCCTTACAAGTCTGATTAAAAGAAGTGCAAGCCCGCCGCCAAAAGCGCAGGCGAGCGCGAGTCCAACATACAGCGCCACGTCCATTCGCCGATTAGCCGCTGAAACGTCATGCAAAAAATTTTATCATCATTATTATTATTTTCTTTTTATCCACCCACAATTTTCTATTTTTTTACCTCCATACCCCAACGCATATGCCCGCATATTCGCAATATTATGCACCACAAGAGTTATACAAGTACGTCATACATTCTGGGCATACAGCGGCTAGTTCAGACCTACCTCTCTATAGAATATTGCAAATATACGCGCTACTCTAATACCAAAAACGATATTTTTAAAATTCATAACTTACCTTTCTGTGTAGTCGTGGTCGTGGTAAATTGTACGCCTCCCATTTTTCCTCTGTCCACTACGGAAATAAATTAAAAAAAAAAAAACATGATAATAATAATGAATAAAAAGTAAATTATTCTTTAGACTTGCGATCAATTGTCTGTCGTCAATGTCAGTCTCATCAGTATTATACATATATATATATATATATATATAGTTTTACAAGTCATTTTGTCTTGTTCCTCTACTGGTCTCTCGTTGTCTTAGTCTCGATATAATACCGAGTAAAGTGTTTACTGTACTCATATATTATCACATACATATAAATATACGTATGTGGTTGTTGTCGTCGGGTTGTCATGGTTAAATAAAAAATAATTTACCATTACACAATCCCCCGGTACAATTGGCGACGGCAGTGTCCCTTCCTTGACAATGACGACCACCATGAGCTGGAGTGGGTTCATCACAGGTCCTTGTGCGCGTATGAGTGCAGTCGCTCCCGCAGACCGACCAAGCGGACCATCTGGACCATCCACCGTCTACGGCTGACGACAGACCAGACCAGAGGATTAACGTTAATACTCTCCGTGTAAATACTTATCTCACTCTTTAAATCTAATCTCCTTTTTTCTTTTCACAGAAAGGGAACACAAGTAGTCCCGGCACAATATATGTGTGTAATACATCCATAAATACATAATAATATTCCGTTCGTGTTTGTGTTCATGTTCATACAGTGTAGGGCATTATATGCAGAGGATACAGGAGTTTAGTATATAAAAGAAAACCACTTGAATGGATTAAGTCGATGACTCACCTGTCTCGATGGCTGTTCCCTGCGAGACCCGGTCTGTCTCAAAGCAAGCGTGCGCAAGTAACATTGCCGATATATAGTTATAATAATAATAAAAAAAAAAAAATAAAGAAAGAAAGAAATTTTAAACATTTGTGAGAGAGAGTTATTCTCAAGTAGGGGCTCTAGCTTATAATAGTTTGGTGGTTTGTATTGTTTGAAACTCTATCATGTGGTTTATAGATTTATTTCAATAGGTAAAGTTGTAGTTGTGCTGTAGTTTCGTGGAGTGTAATAGGGTAGAGTCTGGACTCAGTTTGCTGTGTAGAAAGGGGAGGGCGGAGAAGTTTTTAAAAAGTTTTTAAAATTATATAGGCGTTACACTCACCAGGACATGCGGCATTGCAATCCATCTTTTGGACTGCGGGACCGAGGCACGGCTGTCCGTCGTTAATGGGCGCTGGATTGGTGCAGGTTCTCGTACGTTTTTGACCGCCTTTGGCACAACGTGAGTGACACTCGGACCAGGCAGACCAGGCGGACCAGCCGCCATTAACTGTGGACACAAGACAGCAGGATGACGAGGGGAACTCTGAGAGCAAGGGGTAACAGACACTGGGTGATGGTGATGGTGATGGTGATTATGATTATGATCAGCGTCATCACTGGGTAATGGCCAGAGGATGATAAAAAAATAAAGTTAATAGCTTGAGGTTAAATAAAACCAACGGTCATGCCAAGTAATAATATTTTCATGACTTGTGTTACTATTCAAACACTTATCACCTATTTATATATTTGTATATTGACTTTGGGTATAATGTGAAATATAGAATGAAAACTCTAGGTTGGGTATAGATGGGAAAATATATATATTACGGGTACAAAAGAAATTTAATCTTTTAAAAGTTTATTTATAATTTAACTTTGAGAAGTGCTCTCGCGAAATGTTGAGCGATAAAAAAAAAAAAATCCGTTTCTCGGAAGTTCACGGCAATATATATATATTTGAGTGACAATGTTTTTAAGTAGATTATAATGATAAAAAGATAAAAAATGTTGTTGTAGTGGCAGTATCTTTTTATCTTTGTTTTTTTTTTTTCCTTTGTTTTGTTGGTCCGTGATGGCAGGGTACAAGAAGATGAGTAAAGTTGTGAAGCAGAGGTAGGATAAAATGTAACTAACCGTAAACAGTGATGGTCGCTGGGGCGCTGAGACGTTTTGCGGCAATGTTCTCAGCAACGCAGGTATAATTGGCCTGGTGAGTGATCTTGGCTTGACCCAAGAGAAGATGGCCCTCGCTTGAAACAAGAAGAGCCGCGTCGGCATCCGAGCCGGTCGTGATTGGCGCTCCATTCCTCAGCCAGTAGACTCGCGGAGACGGCACCCCGGTGGGTGGTATACATCTGAGCTCGGTGCTCTGCCCGGCTTCGACCGACACGGAGTACGGCGGGGACTCGAATTGCTTTTTCAGATCTGTGTACACATATAAATAACAACACAGCATTACGGTCATTGTAATCCAACCTGATATAAATAATGATAATAATAAATATTAAATACTTACATGCAACATCGACAACTGCCGGTTGGCTCTTGATGGACCCAGAACCGGCCCAGGCGATGCACTCGCACTTGAATTTATCTTTGCCGAAGTATTCCTCGATATGATCTCGGGTGATATTTAATTCCGAGTCAACGATGCGTGTGCCAGTGTGTGGGTCCACGAAATCAGTTTGATGAGACTCCTCTGCGCGGTGGCCGTTGCAGCGAAAGTAAAGCTGTAGCGCGTGGGCGGCCTTACAGCGCAGAGTCGCCGGTTTGTTTTTAACGACAAAGGCATCCAGGGGTTCCATTAAGAAGACAGGCAGATGCCCGCCCGTTTCAGAGATTAGTTCGGTATCTCCTACGCTACCGCTGTTGCCGGTTCCACCGCCGCCACCGTTGCTGTTGCCGTTGCCGTTGGTGTTGCCATTGGGATTGGAATTGCTGGAGATGCTGCTGCCCCCGCCCGCGATCGTCGCCAGAGGCGGATCGTCTTCGTCCTCACCAAGCAAGTACGAGTCGTCATTAGTACCAGTGTCTCTCTCTCCCTCTTCCCCCTCTTCCTCCTCGTCCTCCTCATCCACATCCTCATTGTCTTGATCCTCGGAATCTTCATCGGGCATCATACCAGATGCAGTCATCGCGGCAGCTCCTATGCCTCCTCTCCCGACTGCTCCGAGTCCGAGTGCTGCATTTGACTCTGCAACTGGAGATTCCAGTTTACTCCTCCACCGTAACATAACTTTATACGTTTTTTTCGACTTAAATCTTTATATATACTCATTCTCCTTCTTAATTAACTCTTGCGGTCTTAACCTCAGCCGCTTAGCATACACACAAATAGTCAATAGCATCCCGTAGCAGGTCACTTACCATTAACATCGTGATCCAACGTTGTCGCAAAGACTAAGCCAGCATGTAAGAGAAGCAGCGGGCCTATGCAAAACATCAAAAGCACCAAAAAGGAATCTCGCCTCATCTCTCCGGCCCCACCGAGCAAAAAGTCGCCGCCACGTTATCCAGCCACTAATTTCATCTCACGCATTCCTTTCCTCGACTTTTGTTTTATACCTCCTTATTTTTATTATTTTTTTACTTTTCCTGAGGAATCTTTTATCCGTCGCCAGTGTACCTGAAATATATTTTTAAAACAACGTCCATTGGTAATGCTGAGGATTATGTATGGATGACGGCAATACATTTTTTAACGACAATAAAAAGGCTATAAATACGTAAAGTGCTATATAATATACATTCGAAGATGTGTGTATTTATATATAAATCAGAGTCTTCATTCACATCACGTGCGTCGTTCAACTTCCTGCGCGACACTCTCCACTATATATACATATATATGTACCTACATACATACAAATACATATATGTATACATATATACATATATACTTGTTGTGGACGGCTATTTTTCCCGGATCGTGTTACACTCTCTAGATACTAGAGTTCTGATGCCGATGGCACGCTCGCGGTGAGGGGCCAATACTCCGATCCTCAACCTCCAGCTTATTATCCTGCATACAAATACACAACTAAAACTAAAGCTACAAACCCCCAACAGGATCATCGTGTGTTCCTCTTGTTTATTTATTTACATTTTATTATTTCATGTTATTCCTGCATGCGCGCGCCCGAAGCTCTTTGATCTCCGTCATGTTTTTACGTCCACGGGTTTTTTACTTGCGTTAAAATTACACTTTTGGATTTTTAAATTTACTTGTATTTGGTTTCCGTCATTTTCATTTTTTATTTTTTTTTTTTTAAATAAGAACATTATTTTTACGCTACTTCGCGCTCCGTTTTGACGCGCTCCATTTGAACCGCGGTATCGCCGCGAGACTAAAGTCTCATTTTTCATTCTTTATTATTATTGTTATTACTATGGGTGATTTTTTTACTCCTTTATTTATATTTACATTTTTTTTCTCTGTAAATTGTACTTACCTAGACGAGTAGATAACGAGACCGTTTAACTGCAATATCCATCAAGTAATATTTCAGGCACTTACTTCATACAACAATATAACAACAAACAACATAACAACCAGTTGTATACACTCCTATTATTAATATTATTATTATTTATAGCAGTGTTGCACTATTACACCACTTAAAAATATTTAAAAATCAGTTTAAAAAATAAAAGAAATTTAAAAAAAAACCGCCCTTTTATTATCGCGACAATTTATCAAAACTTGCGCGCATTTAATTATTTACGTAAGTTGTAAAACAATCACAGTTAACAATTATCATTAACTCCATAAAAAGCACAATCTGCATGTCACTAGTAATTATCACCTGCGGGTGATAAACTTTCATAAATTTTTCATAGCATTTATTTTTTAAATCCCGACACAGGTGAAATGACAGTTCGGTAGGCAAAAAAAAAAAAAATAAAAATAATGTCAATGAGTAACGAAATAAAAAATAGTCAATGAAAAGTGTTTAAGTAGAAATGGATGTAATGAAAAGACGTGTAGTAGGTAGTCGCGTGTGTAAATGAAGGAGTAAGAGCGTAGCAGCAACTAGGGAAACGCGAGTGGCTCATGGCGGCCGACTGAGTGAGCTCGCGGTGCTCAAACCTCCTCGAGCCTCGGCTCCGCTGGCTCTCTGTACTACAGTTCTACTCGACGTTATAAACGTTGCTATGCCTTCCATTCGTATTCGCCTGCCTGCCTGCCTACTCTCTACTCTCTACTCTAGTGTACTACCACGAGCGCACACACGTACACTCATACTACTGCGCTCATGGTGTGATGGTGGTGGTGCTCGTGTAATATAACAAATGCTGGGTTTTAGTTGGACATGGAGTTGTGTTGGAGTGTAAATGACGGAGTAGTAGACTGTCGATGTGTAAAATTCACAGTATGCAGTACAAGTATCTCGAATTTCTATGGTGTTGGTAAATGTAATACTAGTAACTCTACAGCAACATTATATGGATGTATGTATGTATGGATGGATGTATAACAGGGTTTGTTTTGCTAGTAGTAGTGGTGACGATGATGTTGGTGGTGGTAAGCCCATGTGATGGGGAAGTGGAGAGTCGAGGTTCGTTCGAGGTACAGTAGGAAGGGCAACCGTGGGATGAAACAGGGACGGGAACGACGGCGCCGGAACGAGAGCTATGGCAGGAGCGAAAGAGAAAGAGAGAAGAGCAAGGAGTTGGAGATGGAGATGAAGCAGGAGCAGGAGCAGGAGGGAGAAAGTTAACAACGGCATTCGGCACAGCCTCATACTCAGCTATGCTATGTACCGTGGATGTGGATAGGAACTACACTGTGTTGCGAGTGTATGGCATAGCAGAATGGAAGATGAGAAGGAAGAGTGTAAGGAAGACTCGAGTAAAGAGCGCAAGAGATGCTGCTGAATAAGAGGCTGGGATCTCATGCTGCGCTTAATATTACCATCTCGCTTGTCTTTGAAAGCCCTCTTCGTCTACATCTCTATCTTGCTCGGATTTACAACCATCGGACTGTTATATATGTATTCTGGTGTACGTCTTGGACCCGCTGGGAGAGAGTGAGTAAGAGTGGATAACGAGAGAGGGAAACAGACACACATCTCGGTACATGCCGCGAATTACTCTTGACAAATTATTATATATTCATGATCTGATTACTCGAGTGCAGTTGCAAGCTGGGCTGTCTGGTTGACTGCTAATCGATGCCACGATCCGTGGCTTGTCTTGTTTGAAAAATACATTTTTTATTTTAACTTGCCATCCTCATTCTCAGCTCTTGACTCTACTCATCTTTTAATTTCTTTATTCTTTATTTCTTTTATGAGTCTTTGAAGTTTTAAATAGTCCTGATGAGTTTGGCCGCTTTACTTTATACACCAGCACACTCAGCTCTCCTCTTAACTTATATTACTGTATAGAGTATAAGTAACGAAGCCGAAGCCGGGCTATGCATACCGATAAAGACTCGATAGGCGGAATGAGCGACGAGGAGAAGAAAGAGAAAAAAAAGGAGAACGATAACGATAACGAGAAGGAGAAAGAGAAGGAGTTTTAGTTTTTAAAAATAAAAAGTAAAAGAGTTCTCAGGGGGAGAGACACCGAGGGGGCTCTGGGAGCTCTAGGGGACCCAGGGGGCACTGCGACACGCCCTCACTAGAGTGGAGACAATTAGGGTCTTTATGGACCGTCCGGAGTAGTGGCATTTGCACGGACTTGCCGGTGCCGCAAAGGAGTTGACGATGTTGATGCCTCTTGCCTCTGCTACACGACATACACGACCGTCACCCGACTCAACCCGACTACTCTCAATATGTACCCCACACCACACTCCACATCTACATAGACGAGCTGAGTAGAGTAGTGTAGCCAGCACGAGTAACAACCAAAGAACCTACTCGTTGGCCGCCTCCACTGCCGTTACCGCCACCGCTTACGACTACGACGACGACGACAGTATAATAAACGGCAGTGAAAGGACCAGAAGAGGAAATTGCTCGAAATGACGCATATAGAGACTACTCACTAAGACCACCACGTGTTCGCTCGCCCGAGTGATTCCGATTGTACTGGACCTCTGCTCGATAATAAGTGCCGCGGATACCAGATAGCAGTTGAGTGTTTTTACTACGGAATAGAATGAGAAATAAATAGCAGTTTTAGATAGATAGTTGTATATATATATATAGTATTATATAATGGATGAGTCTGTGTGCCGGGCAGTGAGACTGTGCCGACATAAAAACAACCACTGTCTTAGTCTACGTCGTAAGTATAAACTCGGTGGCACACTCTATACTCATCCCATAGAGAACCGAGCAAGGAGCTGGTAGAGAACTTGTCCAAGATAAATGCTTGCCAGCGCCGAGGACTAAGGATGTAGGATATAGGATATGGGGATAGGGATGCTGGAGAATGGAAGCGCGAGATATATGAGATGGAGAGTGGACAAAGGATCGTTGCCCACGGTAGTCTCGAGAAAAAGAACTATTATATATTGGGTGTATATATATATTCGTATATAGGTATATAAAGGATCTGCTTCTGCTTTTGCTTTTGCTGCTACTGCTGGTGGTGAAGGTTTTGCTCGCGCGCGCGCGAAAACGACGGGCAAAGAGCTTCCATTCGTGTTCGATTGAAAAAGAGGGACGATTGAGTCTATAAGTATATATATACATATATATGTGCATGTATATATAGATTGTACTGATGCCGACGACTTGAGGGATTGGCTGCCAGATGAGACGGCTCTCATCTCGGATCTACTCGCAGGACCTTTAAGTAGCTCGGAGAAAGCTCATCCTAAAATCCTCACTATACAGTTATACTGTTGAATAACAGCCGCTTCATTTTCCTCTTTTTTCATCTCTCTCTCTTTTTTTTTTTTTTCGTATTTCATTTCATTTTATCTTTTACTACGTCGTAAGTTGTACGGTGGTACGTAACAACCCGGAGGCTCGTCATCATCCGCATATATGAGTCAGCTTGGGAAGCACGCCTCGACGAATTGCCACAAAGCCGTTTCTCAAAGCTCGCTCACTCTCACAATCAGTTGTATCTTCAGCCTTATCGACGGCTCCGGCGATACGGATCAATCTGATGATGGGCCAGATTGTCACACCAACAGTCCGCCCTGTCCTGGTATTGTCCCAGCAGTAGTCTAGTGAAATGAAATAGTATTGGTTCGAATGAAAAGACTCAACTCCTCGAGCACAGTGCAGGCATTGTAAAGAAGTGTCGAATGACAGCCAAGACAACTTATTTGTCACAAGACTCATTTTCCACCAGCCAGTGGTTGTAGCAGTTGTAAAATAAGTATTAGTGGCTCTTTCACATTTTTCCAACTTAGATCTCCGTGGGTTTTTTTTTTCGGCCTTTTATGTCTTCCCGTTATAGTTTTTTTTTTTTTTATTTTATTTTTTACTGGGTCTTTTTTCTGTCTTTCCTTTAGTACCTAGAAAAATTACGGCTTTGAGTCTATTAATTAAAAGAGAACCTCCAGCCGTCGTCGTCGTCGTTCTATCCTCGCTCCACTCTGCCCCTTCATGCCGCGCCGGTTAGGTATCGGGGGCATTTTTTATTCCCAACATCCGGCAGCGGTTTACTGTACTGGTGTACTGGGTACTGGGCGTTGGGAGCTGGGTCTGCTCGGGTTGGTTTAATATTTCACATCCCTGCTACACTCTTCCGAGTATGCTACTCACTGGTTCGCCGTCGAGGAAGAGTATAGTCCCGAGGAAATGGAACAGGGTTAGATATGTAGTTGTGTATTATATATGATATCCGTAATATTTATGTGAATATGTGTAGAGATAGAGGTAAGGTATATTATATATAATGGACTGAGCACGTTGGTACGTACATCAACCCCGCGATATGCCCGAGACGGGTGATATGTATTGCGCGGACACAAGACAACTAAAGCGACCAGGAAGACATGTGGCCACGTCATCTGATGAAGGGGTTGAATTCTATATACACGCCTTACATTACACATCGATATTCATTTTCGTTTCGATTATTCAAGATATACCGCAGTATATATTTATTATTATACCGCCGAGACCGGTCTAGTGCCGCCACGTCAGCACGCACGTCGTAGAAATGCACGAGGAAAAAATAATGGAGCTGAAATATCGTCTAAAAATATATATCTGTAATAGGTATGTTGTGTATTATGTGGATTATGTGTAGTTTAGTACACAGCCTAGGGAGCAAGGTGAAAAAGAAATGAACTCACGAAACAATAAACTTTCTCAGAATTCTTGCTCTTTTTTTATGGAATCCAAGTTTAAAAATACTTTTTTACCCCAACTTGTTATACACACATATATTATTTAATTTTAATTTCGAACTATTTTTTTTTTTCGATGAATTTTTTATTCAAAAAATAAGATACTGAGATAAATAAATTATAAATAATTGGGCAAGTTTGTTATTGAGTTCTGGTATCGGTTTCACAATTATTTAGAGAATGAGGACTCGAATAGTCACGCGATGAAATAGTATAAAATAAAAATAAAAAAACTAGGGGTTTTTAAATTCAAGCGCCGCAAAAATAGTCGATTAAGAGGAATAAATTGCAACGTAGGTAGATTATCCTGGACGCTGGCGCGAAAACTCGATTACCACAGCCGCGGTACACTCGCTCTTGCGTAAGCCATTTAACTCGTGCTCTGTGGTTTCCAAGAGTATTGGATGTGCACACTGACACTAAATCTACCCCTCCGGCATCTCCATTTGCGATTTATGAACAGGCTCAACACACAAAACGGTTACCCGCCGCACTACTGAACCCACCAGCGCCGTCCGCTGTCACAGCCACCATCCAGCTTTAAGAATAATAAATTATTATCACATCATTATTAATTAACTCCCCTCTCGATTCAGTTTTAATTTCATTCAGTCATTTCCCCCAACCCTTCCACTCCTTTTCTTCTATTTCTATTTACTACTCTTGTTATTATTTTTTATTTCTTCATACGCCCGCTACACTCTCTCATTTATCAGCGAGTATTTAAACAACCGTGTTTGCCGTCCGGCTTGTTTGAACTGGATCCGCGAGTAGGTTTGTCGCTATTGGTTTGTCCCTATTGTATATACATATATAAAATACAATATAGGTATATAGGCGTATATATAGATGCTGCGTAGGACAAAGACCCATTGTTCTACTTTACTGTGGGGTGCAACGCGATATCACCAAAGCACCCAACGCGGCTTTCCAATGAGCCCGCTACACTATTGCAAACAAATACTTTCAAGCTCATATATGTATACATATAAATGTATATGTGCGTACATATGAATACATCATGTATTACTTTGTAGTTGTATGTAGTAGCATTCAATTTGTCCGTTACGGGGGCGTTTATCGTACGCGCTATTTTTCGTCACCTGATTGAATGTCGATGAACAGCAACCGTGATAGTGAGAATTGGATTGGTCGTTATATATGTGTATATATAGATATATAATAGATGGTAGGTGACAAAACTCGTCCACTAGACTGAACAAAATGCTGGTGGACGTAGTGTCGCGCAAAACGGTATTGAATGTCAGCTGGACCTGACACCGACAGCAGCCTCTTGGCGCCATCGACATTCTCCTCCTCTTCCTCTTCCTCATCCTCATCCTCTTCCTCTTCCTCTTGCTCTAGCTCTCCGTCTGGTTTTACGTCTACGTTTACGTCTACCTCAATCTCAACAGTCCAATTCCCGATATCTCATTCCCGTCTTTACACCCATTACATCCGTAAACTCAATCCTCCACTTGGCTCAATCCACTCCAGCCAACTCTTTTAACTCCAGGATATGTCATTCATTGTAATTGCTGGTGTAGATGCAGAAGAGGGCTTGCGTCGATATTCGGATCGGTAATTTAGCCATTTGTCTTTCACCTTCGCACACTTAAATGTCCACTTGACTAAGACGTGTGTCGAGACATAAAGAAGCTGAAGATGAACCAGCGGATGAGGATGAGAGATGAAAAGAGTGGAGGGCAAAGCGCCAGAGGATGAGGACGGAGCTTAAACATCCTTCTAATTGCGAGCTGGTGGTGACTTTGGGTTTTATAAGCACGTGGAGTCAACACACCGTGATGCAGACTCACTCTCATACTCACTGACGCTCCGTCTCCGGCTTACTCTCGCCCTCTTTATTTCTTTCTATCACAAACGTATACGTACACACAACCCAGTTCATCCACACGTGTTACATATTTATCATGCGCTTCACGGCTATGGCATTCCTTTGAAGAAACTCACATGAAATTTGTTTAAATTTATCACATTTGCCTCAGCCCGAGACATTTTCAACTGTCACGGAAAAATTAGCAAGATAATAAATTATTTTGACGTGACAAAAAATTGAAAAATTGACGTTGGCTTCAAAAATCATAAAAAAAATGTCTGTTTAATTTTTTGTCAGCCTGTGGATACGTGGCCTTTTTTACGCTTTGTTTCTTTTTCTTTGGTTTTTTAATACATCGATTCCGCTGTATCTCATTACATTACCAATGGAACGTTGAACCAAATAGTTTACCTTGGAATATAACGTTACGGATCATGGATGTCTTGGGGACATTACCATGAGACGTCCAGTTGAGAATAAATTAGAATGCGCATGTATAATGTATACCTATACTATGTATATATACAATGCATATATACAAGTATATGTAATAGAAACATATATAACCGGGGTATATATATATAGCTTATATAGTTTATATATTTGGAGAGTTTCCAAGATCCCAATCGAAGTTTGAATTATCACAACTGGTCGCTACGTGAGCGGAATTACAGAGAGATATCTTCTGGGTCTAAAGTATGTATTATATGAAGATGTTTTGGAAGTTGTCTGATGACACGGGCTCGTTCGTTCAACTACTTATGGTAATTCCCGATACCACTTGCTATTCACCCACTCATCTATTCTACTCTCAACTCAACTCTCTGCTCTACAACTCAACCTAACACTCCACTCGGTATCTTCTCGACGGTCAGTAACGCAGCGAACTCTTGTCTCTCCCCGCCAGATCTATAACTAACCGGAAATTTATTAGACTACTTTTACAACAGCTGCAGATAACTTTTAATTAAATATTAGGGTGTGCGATTCGGGTTCTAATCGAATTATTACAAAATTTTATAACTTCGTAAATTTTTGAATTTTTTGTAACTTTTCAAATCGAGAAAATTGTGATTAGCTTTCAAATACAGCAGGATCTCGTTATAAGACTCTTCCCCTCAATTTGTTAAAACTCGCTCGGAGTTAAAACTTCCCCTACCAACAACTCAACAAAAGTTTTGTGCCGAAACCTCGCTATAAGACTAACGACCAGTACGACTAAAATCGAGATAAAATGAAAATACATAAAGATTGTAGACTAAATAATTTATTTTAAAAGAATACTTAAAATTTCGTGGTATCAAATAATTAATTAACGGAAAAGAACGACAAAATTCTGTTTATTTATGATTATACATAAAATAGATTCACTGTATAATAGAGAAGAGTTGAACCGAATACATAAATAAAACGGCGATAGTCTTATAGCGAGGCTTGGGCGCAAACGCTGTTAAGCACAATAGTAAGGGCACCTCAATTCTAAGAATTTTTTCCCCTACAGTCCCGAGCTAGTCTTATAACGAGGTCCTACTGTATTAATTTTTGAAGAAACCAAAAATAATTTTTTCGCTGGTTCCTGTCTGAGTTTTATTTACCTCTGGCAAAAATTTGAGTTATTGAAAAAAACGTTAAAATTTTAAGCCGTTCAAAAAAAAATTATGAATAATTCGAAAACTCACGAGTTATTAAAAAATTTACGAATGATGCGAAGTTCGAACTATTTGCACATCCCTATTAAATATTTATTATTTGTACACAATTTTAAAATTTTAAATGAAAAATTTTTAATTTTTCTGATCATTAATTAGGTAACATAACTGTGTATTATATATATTTATATATTATTACTAATCACTTACAAATATATTTATAAATTCAATCTATGGGTATTTTCTTATAAATGCGTAATATTAAAATTAGTTTACTTAAATTAATCAATTAAGTAAAGGGATTAAGATCAAATAAACGTCATATAAGATGCAAATTTTCATTCCGCGCGGAGTTTGATTGATGTAACGAATCGGGCGATACTTCAAACAATGACGGATCTGTGTAGATTGGCTCGCTGGGATCGAAATCGGTCCGTCGATTAACAGTTAATCCAACTGCGCCCTCCATCGCCGTCGACGTCAGCTGGTGATTAAAAATTTGACTTAACGACCTGCGTAAATAATTTATCATGTTTTTATTTGATCGTCTAATTAAAATAAATAGAGACAGTTTATATTGCAAATACAACTTACGTTGATTGGAATGGCTTGTTGAGTCCAGATCGCATAAATGAAAAATTATTTGATCGTGAGCTCGATGCGTCTTCTCCACGCAATACTTTGTCGACACTTTTATTCTTCCGCATTATCGAGTATCCGTATTTTCTAGTAAACAAACAAATCAATCAATCAGTAAACAAGGAGACAATTTTTTAAATGGATAAATTAATTATTTTTAAAATAATTACCTGTATATTAATAATGAAAGAACGACAACAGAAGATAATAAAACAGCCAGGCCTACAATCGCTGTTACTAGTCCGTAATATTCATTCGGAGTTATACAAATCGTTTCTATTGGCGCGATTCGTTTCTGTACAATATTACTGTTATCATTATAGTCATCCATATCGTAACGAGAATCCAAGACCTTGTGATGAAAAAAAAATGAATATTTTTATCTCTCGCAATCTCATAAACTGTAATAAAGAAATAAAGTCCAATAGTCGTAACTTTAAGTACTCACTTCAATCATCTCTCGTACATGTTCCTCTTCACGTTCCTCTGGGTCCTGATCTCGGTCTTGGTCTTGGTCTTGCTCTTGTTTGCTGTCTCCGTCTCTATCTCCGTTACCGTCTTCTATTAACTTGGTGTCATTCTTTACCGTCAAAACTTTCTCATGCTCATCCAATAATACATCATCGGTGGTATCGTTCAAAGATCTACGTCTGCGTTTGCCAAAGGAAGGTTCACTCCTGCCAGCGCTTCCGGAACAGTAAGCCGGCTGACATCCGTCGCGACAGGATCTCACGGTTGCCTCAAAGACCAGGAAATTTGATTCCGGGATTTTAAATGCATTGAAACGTGCCTCGAGACTGTCACCCTCGCGCAGCCGATCCAGTCCTGGGAACACGTAGTTGTCTACTGGACAGCTAAAGTTTTTAAATCAATTACCGGTCAATCACAAGCCTGCATTCTATAATTAATAGCTTTTGATAAAAATTAAATACCCATATCTGTCAATCAGCTGGACGCTGCGTCCCGAGTAGGGGTCTCGCGCGATGACATTCGTGGCGAATATGTCCGTCACATAGTTGTAGCTAAAAAAATATTTACGGTCAGATGGTTATCGAGTTTAACGTACTCGAGTCTGATTTATCGAACACGGAATTAAATATTTATTGTTGTGTTATTGTGCATTCATACAATAAATAATAATAATAATAATAATAATTTTTACCCGTCCTGAGCCTCAAGTCGGAAAGTAAGAGGATCACCGACGGCAATTGTCGTCGTCGGACGACCCTGATAAAGAATCAACAGTCTAACGCGTGAACTGAGGGTGTTTTCAGCTGGCAAGTACTCAATAGGTATCGGCGAACCCGATCTGCTAATAAAATAATAATAATAATAATAATAATAATAATAATAATAATAATAAGAATAAAGAATGGAAATAAGTTGAGCCATTGATATTTCGACAGCAGTCGTTGTACATGAATAGTAATACTCGAAATATTTAACGTGAGATTAACTCGTACCCAGCTCCGATGTATCCCGAGGTGACAACTGCCTCGCCGGGACCCCGAAATAGACATGTTAGATTAAACCGCTTGTCCCTGCCTGTCTGTACGTAGTCGGAAAATTGTACCACTACTATATTCGTCATCGTATCTCCATACTAGTAAATAAAATTATTAATTAGTAAGATAAATAAATAAATAAATATTACGAGAGAGCGAATAATCCGTAAATTATTTTTTAAATCATTTATCACGAGTTAAAAAATTAAATCGAAAATTTACGAGTAATTGAATTTTTGAATGTAAATTTAAATTATTCCGCTGACAGAAATTTTGTAGCAACGGCGCCCGCAGTAAATTTGAATTATTAATTAATTTCCGATTTTAAAAAATATATTCGCACAGTCGTAATAAATAAATGAAAAGTAAATCAATAAGAGAAATATTTTACTCGTTGAGTTCCGCATTCAGGGTAACCCTGAGGTCCACTTATACGCAATACATTAACAGTACCGCCATTACCACGGAAAAAACAACGGTCGTAATAACCGTAGGTATAAATGCGTCCAATAAAACCATCGGGAGTTCTTAATGTGAATTCCATGCCGTCTTCGCTGCATACTTGGCTGACTGTAAAGTTAATAAATAAATTGTTGAAATTATTTAAATATTAATATTTAACTGGTAGTTAAGTTAAATAATATTTTTAAATTTTTTTCCTATGTTTAAAATAAAAATATCCTGGCGAATTACCATCTAGACATTCGCCATCGGCACCCTGTCTTGCACTGTTTCGTTCATAGAAATCGTAATCAGAGGAAGTGTCGTAGTAAATCGGATTATTCATAGCCATGTCCCGAGAATCTCTGTCACTCAGCTCGCAATTGTCTCTCTCGGCGCCGTAGGGCGCGGCATATGGTCGGTAATTAAATGACCTACAGACAAAGTCTCTGGCATCGGCACACTCACGCTCGCATTCGGTCAATGTAGAAGCGGTGGTGTATCTGCGGACAAAGGGCTTGCGGACACGAGTTCGCTGGCTGACTTGACGAAAGTTCTCCTGCTCATCGCAGCGTGAAAGCAACGGTGGTCGCCCGATAATAGGTCCGCCGCCAGTGCCAATTGGCCGTACGCTGTTATACGGATCGCTATCAGGACCAACGCCGCCCATGAAGCCATCGGGTGCGGGTTCTGGGTATCCGATCGGTCGTACGGGTGCTGGAGCTCCTGGGGGATAATATCCTGGCCTATCTATATAACCTTTTGTACCTCTTACATCATCATCGTAACCATTTGGAAAGGATCCAGGATATCTAATAACAGATCAAATTAACTGTTAGCTTTGTTTTAATTGCCATAAAATTTAATTAATGGGTAATCTTACCTGTCACGGTTCGGAAAAGGCTCTTTGTCAGGATATCTATCACTGGGATATCTTGGTGGTATTCTGTTGACACCGGGAGTTGGATACCGCGTTAAAGGATCATCCGGAATCGGATAGCGAACGCCAGTTGCCGGATAAGGCTCGTCTTTCACTGGATATCTGTCTGCATTGCTTACGGGATATCTACTTCCAGGTCCGCTAGGATACCGATGTCCTGCTGACGGAGGTGGTGGAGGTGGAGGATATCGATGATAGCCTGGTGTACTTATTAGCGGATAATTGTCGCCATTTACTGGATATCGGTCACTCGATGGATATCGGTCACTGGGTACTGGGTAACGATCACCTGACACGGGATACCTGTCACCTGATAGAGGATACCGGTCACCTACTGGGTAACGATCACTGGGATAACGATCGCCCGTAGGGTAACGATCACTCAAAGGGTAACGATCATTCGAAGGGTAACGATCACTCGTGGGGTAACGATCACCCGTAGGGTAGCGATCTCCAGAAGGATAACGATCACCAGGAACAGGGTAACGATCATGCGGGTACCGGTCTGAAGGATAACGATCAGCTGGGTATCGATCCGGTCGCTCGGGGTAACGATCCGGATATTTTTCTGGATAACGATCGTCTGGGTATTGATTTGGGTATTTGCTATTTGGGTATCGGTCTCCTGGGAGCGGATAGTAATCTGGATAACGCTCGGTATGGGAACCACCCGGATAGCCTTTGTCGTAGTCGTCTGGATGACCTAGTAATTTAAAATAGCTATTTAATTATTATTGTATTTTTATCTATAAGTAGTTGTTAATTAAATAAAATAGTGTGTTACCGGGTCGCCCGAGGAACGGTTTTCCGAAATTAGTGTCCTGCCCTACGGGATCTGGACGGTAGCTCGGATTATCTTTGTCCCCATCTAAATATTGATCTGCGGTAAAATAAAAATTCGAGTTTATTTTATTTAAAATATAAATTTAAACTCGTTTATGCTGAGTTTTAAGTGAATATAAAATTTTTACAGAGTATTGAATAATAAATAAATTATAAGTTTTATTTTTATAAATTTATCCGGCAAGTTTTAAACTAAATTATAAAGTATGCGCTTTCGAGCGTGGATAAAAAATTTAATCTTAAATTGAACAAAAAATAAAAAATTTTTTTAAAGTAAAAATAGAAAAAATGATTAATGTGTCAAGTGGAAAAAAGTTTTCATTCAACTCAATGCAGGATCGTTGAGAGTGGAGATTGAAAAAGTATTTTTATCGTGACGGGTGTAGTTGTGGTAGTAAAAGTGAGTAGCGACTGGCCTCAGTGGGAGTTTATATTTTTCTATGTTACCTCTGAAGATTGGAAAAGTGTTTTTATCGGAATAGCTGTCGGGAAAATTTTTTCACAGTTGATTAGAAATTTCTAAAGGGGTTTGGAGCAGAGGCAAAGGCCAGAAGAGCTCGAGAAATAAATGAGAGTAAATAAATTACGCATGAGGTTCTCGTAGTAGTCGTAGTCGGCGTCGTAAATGATACGGTGACCGTCACGCTGATTGAATCTGCTGAGACGGCAGGTGTGATAGTGCTCGGAGTAGACGGCGCTGCGGCACTGAAAGCTCGTCTGTCTGAGGCACTCATCCAAACACTCGCTGAGACTCCTTCCGGTTATCTCCGAGTGAAATTCGCCACTCAGACGTGAGTTCCTGTAACGCTGGAACGCCGTGTCTGGACGTCTGCCGTCCGGATAGAGGTGACCTGACACGCTGTTGTCCGGATACTCCGAGCCACGTGCTGTGGAAGAAGCTACTTTTTGTAAGCTGGCATTTGTTGGACATTTATCTGACAGTTTAAGTAAATGTCAGCTAGAACAATAGCTCAACATTTTATTACATGGATTTATTATAATCATTGATAATAATAAAAATAATAAATTCATTTTAGGGGAGGGAGGGACTAAAGGTACTTGAGGAAATACCAAGTTTTCGACGACTCAAAAACGCAAATTTTTTTTTAATGATATTCAAAGTAGATAGAAAAAATTTTCAGTTTCCGTTAGAAAAACAATTTTTCATTTCTGTGGGCAAAATGGGGTACCCCCTAAAAAAGGTAAAAAAAAATTTCTGGATTTTAAATGAATTTGATTAAGTTAAATTCTTTTGTAAGTAATTTACATAAAGAAAAATTATATTTTACATTTAGATTTTAAAATTTTTAATAGTTTTTATCATAAAACAAAAGTCATTAGTGTTTTTCAACTAACAATTGATTTTTGAAAAAAGTTTAACAAAAAAAAATGTTAAATAACGCTCAATTAAATTTACAAAACTAATTTTGGAATGTTTAAAAACCATTTAAAATATAAAATTTTTTTTTTATAAAATTTTGGGGATACCTTCTTTTGCCCCCCCCCCCCTCTTCCCCTATTTATTAATTTTTTTATTTTATTTACTGCTGTAAAAAATTAGCAAAGTGAACATTGACTTAATCCTTTTGGAGTGAAATTTACTCCGAAGGGGAGATTGGAATAAAATCCAGATCACTCCGAAATCACTCAGCTGAAAAACCAAACTCCCGAATTACTCCATATGCAGAGTGATTTTTTTTAAAACGCCTCAACTCTGAGTGACGAAGTGAATTCGGATTTAAATAAAATCCGAATTCACTCAAAATTTTTTACAGTCTACTGAGTTTAAAATTTTAATTATTAAATTAAATTTATTAAAAAAAAAAAATAAAAAAACTTACGATTATCAAGACACACAAGATCGTAAAAATGATAAGATGGACTACTACTCGTTCCAATATCATCTTTTTGCGACACTGAATCTTCCTCAGAAATAACGCATTGCCGTGTTTGTTCATCAAACTCAACACTGCGGCAAAAATATTTTTCAGCGCGCAAACACAAAGCTTGACACTCGTCCAACGTTAAGTTTGTATAGATGTCAACTTCAAATGGCCCTCGAAGTCTTCTGTTTTCTTCCTTAACAAACACCGTCAGCCCGTCGCATCTTCTCTCCGCTGTCCCAAAACAAAACCAAAACCAAAATATTAAAACCAGTTCCACTAATTCACTTCCAATACTTACCATTCAAACAAGTATTTTCTAAATAATCAGTATTAGGATCGTCTTCCAAAAGTTCTGGGTGCGTTCTCCTGGTGAATCGACTCAACAAACAACTTCTGCTCGCAGAATCAAATGTTGCCGACCGGCAAACAAACCGATACTCATTCAAACAACTAAAAAAAAAAGTAAAATCGTAAATTCATAAATACAGACACAGAAAATAATTAAAAACAAACAATTACTTCTCTTCACAAACAGTTCTATTGGCAGCGCTGACTTCTTTGACATCAGTCATCGGCAATTTCAACTTTTTCCTCGGATGCCGCTCAAAAATATACCGTCTGTTTGGACAATCTCTCTCAATTCTATTAGCTAATTGTATTAAAAAAAAAAAAGAAAAAAAAAATTACAAACTGACAATGTACGTTAGTTAGTGCTATTAGTTACAAATGTAATAGACTATTGATTATTGGTTTAATATACGGGCAATGTGAACACGGGCATTAATCGATTTACTCACACGTGAGACAGACTTCAGTAAAGTGTACGCTATTGGGTACGAGCATTAAATTGCCAATTCCCTCGGGTTGAGCCTGTTCTCTGGTCAAATAGCACGTGCTCTCTTCATACTCCGGCGTACCGCTGAATGAGGCGATTCTACTTCCAGGCTGAAAATCAAAGCTTGCACAGGCACGCGGTAAATTATTCCCTGCAGTCCTGTCACGTAAACACAGGTCCTGACATTTTTCCAAAACACGGAACGGCGGTGCTGAATCTCTCACCTTATTTTTTTTTTTTAATTAAAAAAATAAACAAAATTACATTTTTTTTCAAAAGTAGATTTCAGAGGTGGGTTGAAATTGATATGAATATTAAAATTAATGTAAATTTTAAAAAAATTATAATCTCACCACTTCATCATCAAACCCTTGTAGCTGTTGATCCGGTAATCTTTCATAAACTATTCTCCCAGCGCCGCCGTTACACGTAGTTTGGGCTGTAAAATAATACGAAGGGGTAAAAAAAATTTGATGATTTATGGCGGCAAGTGATTGTCCGAGAATAAGAATAATGAAGTTATATATTCATGAGTTGGAGCAACAAAAAGTTTATGGACAATGATCACGACCTTCGCAGTCGCTAAGTCTCATTACGGGTGTTGTTTTTATTCGGAATTCAGTGTCTGTTTTATTTCTTTGTAATGGTAATTTTTATTGTTTTTGTTTATTTATCGCTAATTAATTAATTTATTTATTTGCACTTTAAAAAATCGGGAGTAAATTCGGAGTGATTACGGATTTTTTAAAAATTTGAATTCACTCCGTCAATCAGTTTCGGAGTTTTTTTAAAAAATCACTCCGCCTACAAAGTAAATAGGGTGTTTGTCTTTTCAGCGGAGTGATTTTTGAGGATCTGGATTTTATTTAAATCCACATTCGCTCCGATTTAAGTTTTAATATTTAAATAAACTCTCTTAGGAGTGAATTTCACTCCGGACCGGAGTTCCAATTCAAATAAATTCTCCTTCGAAGTGAATTTCACACTGAACCAGAGTTTCAATGTTAACATAAACTCCCCTTTGGAGTAAATTTCAATCCGAACCGGAGTTTCAATTCAAATAAACTCCTTTTTGGAGTAAATTTCACTCCGAACCAGAGTTTCAATGTCAAAATAAACTCCCTTAGGATTGAATTTCACTCCGAACCGGAGTTCCAATTCAATAAATTCTCCTTCGAAGTGAATTTCACTCCGAACCAGAGTTTCAATGTAAAAATAAACTCCCATTGGAGTAAATTTCACTCCGAACCGGGATTTCAATTCAAATAAATTCTCCTTCGAAGTGAATTTCACTCTGAACCAGAGTTTCAATGTTAAAATAAACTCCCTTTGGAGTAAATTTAACTCCGAGATAATTAAATAAATAAACAGACATTCGCTCCCCATTCTCTCCGTATCCCACCCCCAAATTTTTTACAGTAGAGTTATTTAAATTACTTACCATTAGCAAGCATCTTGAGAATTGTCAGAACCGTAATAGCTTGAACCATACTGACCATGTTAAAGTTCCTTTTCATTTTGAGTTGAAGATACGGTTAAATACTGTCAAGTGGTCATACCACTTGGTTGCAGATACTTTGTAAAAAAAAAAAAATTATTATTATTTTTCAAAAAATTTTTTCAAGTAAAAAAAATTAACTACCATAGATTTGATCATTTTTGAATAAAATTCAATCATGAAAATATTATTTGAATATTTTATAATAAAATTAATAACTAGAATTGTATTTAAATTCCATAGAAATATATTATAAATGTATATTAAAATTTAATTCACAGAGTTATGAACAATACGAAGGTTTCGACAAAACTAATTTTAAATGGGGAATTGAGAAAACCCGTGGAAGAATCATCAGTTGTACTGGTTAGGTATTTGAGGTGGGGTACAAACTATTGTTATGCACAGGAATTCCATGCAATCAATTTACTGTCAGAAATTCCATAATATTAAAAAAAAGAAAATTTTTTTTATTATTTCTAATAAAAAGATAAAAAAACAACTTTACGATTTCCTATTTATATAGACAATGCAAAAATGTATGAAACGGATGTTTACTTCGAGCTGACGATTTTTATCATCATGTTCCGGTAACTATTTCAAATTAATTATTAGTCACACTAAATGCCTCGAAAATAAAAAAATAAAACAAGTATTAGTTTGAAAAATTTCTAATAATTCCGTCCTTGAAAAAACAAAAACCTCTAATTATAATCTCATTATTGAGCAATCCCTGAAAACAGGGATTGAACCGTCAATAGAATTTAAAAATATAAAATGGTCAGATGATAAAATCACCGATAGGATCTACAAGCTTTTTTACCAGACTTTTAAAAGAACCCGTCGTAGAAGCAGTAGAAGTAGAAGCAGAGGATTGCGTACAAATAAAACCCAAAAACAATTACATAAAATCTACTATTGAGTAATTCAAAAACTCGTCTAGCAGAGAATAGAGGATAATCTATAGTTTAATGGATAGTTAATAATGCGAAGCCTGGAAGTTGGAACTACGCTCTGTTGCCTCCATACGGGCGTGTGCATGTGAATTCGGTCTTTCTCTCTTTACAAGTTAAATTCGATTCCACTCGACACACGGCAATGTCCAATACACTACACGGTATATAATAGTAATGCAATGTATGTATGTCTATAGGTATTACCCACATATATGTACATATTGTAGTTATATCGGTAGGAGAAATGATGACGACAAATACATTGGTCAGTATGGTGGTTCGTGTGTGGAAATGTTCAGGGTGAGTGCTCATTTGGAATCCCACGTAGCCCTTGTTCCGACACCGTTTGTAAACTCCGATGTACAACAATGTACGTCCGGCAATGGCCAAATCTTTTTTATCTCTGTCTGACTCTATCTCTATGTCTATGTCTGCCTTTGCCTCTGTCTATTTTATTTGTACCTCAATCATTTGATGGTTATTCAGTGATCAAATGTGGTCACACGCTTGTTACTACCCTCCTATTATTTTCTCTGTCAATCATAACTGCTGGTTTAATTGTTTAATTACAAGTTCGTTTGTCTAGTAATTTTGTTGTTTTCAATTTTTAATTAACGCCGCAAATTAATCAAAGGTCTAATTAATTAATTAATTTATTGATGGGTATTGAGTTTCAGATTCAATTTCCGAGTGATTAAATTTATTGGAATAACTTGGGGGTTAAAAAATGAAATTATTGATTTACGTAACTGAGGTAACTGAGCTATAAAGAGAGTTAAGAGCTTTCTTATTTCCATTATCGAAGCCAGGTAAAGTAAAGCAGCTTGAGTATTATAGTTTATGAGTGTATTGGATAAAATGTATTTCTTTTTATGGCCGTGACGTTCATCGACTCGGGTATTATTTATTGAGATTGAGAATAAGAACGGGCTGAGACTGAGACCGAGACTGAGACTGAGATCTAGATTTTTTTCTTTTATCGGATGCAAACAAAAAAAAAATGCCTTTTTAATGGCAAGTCTGGATTTAAATTTATAATTATCCTTTAATTGCTTGACTTGTGAATTTAAATTGATGGAAATACAATCGAGTTTTTAAAATCGAGACTACAATAGGTGATAATCTATTGATTCGCAACAAGTGGAGTTACTCGATTGTATGAAAAAAATAAAAGTAAAGTAAAGTAAAGAGAATAAAAAAAAAATGGTTAAATAAATATAAAGAAACAATTTCTGCAATTGACAGGCTATCTTCCATCGGAACTGGGAAATTCCCATTGGGAGTTGTCCTCAATCGGATATGCCAGACTCAATCATGCGTAGACGTGAGAAAAAAATCGTTTTACTCCATTCAATCTCTCTTACTTCCCTACTGTACTTTCAAGCTCTTAATTATCCATTAAATTCTTCAAATATTTGTACCCTTACAATTCAGTCAGACAAGTCAGACTATTAATTATTAATTATCGGTGATAATAATAATAATAATAAACTTACCTCTTACTTTAAAATCAGCGACACGTTTTATTTCCATGCATTCGCGACACCAGTAAAAATAATTAAATAATAAAAATAACAATGAAATTAGTGAGTACGATAATAATTACAAGTTAAAAAAATTATTAAAGGGTAAAGTAAAAAAAAAAAAAGTCGCGTGTTGACAGACGAGAGTGCGACTGAACACTCGTAACACCTGTAATCAAACTGACGGTGAAAAATGGTGTGAACGTAATGATAGTTGAGTAGAGAGAATCAAAACCAGGATACATAAGTATGAAGTGGTATTTGAGAGCTTCGTTGGGGGCAGAAATAATCCCATGGTCGGTGGTCTGGAGTATGACATGTAGGTGTATATGTAAATGCTGATGGTGATGGTAATGGGAGTACCCTCTGACGCGAGAAGTTGGTTTATGTGTGTAACACTCGATAGGTCTGCTGACAGATAGATAGGATAGTGTGTATTCTGGGCATAGGACATGACATAGGAATCCAATTGAAAAGTGCCAGTAGGATTTGTAGCAGCGGACACCTAGCCGGCGAGTGGGGCTAACGTGAGATGGATTTCTGGCCTTGTGGACAAAACGGAAGCACGTTCATTGTTTTCGGTTTCCGCACGACATCCGGGAAAAAGCGCACGAACACGCTCATCGGTCGATGCCTCGGTCGATCACTAACGGGGATAGCGATAGCTCCCCACGGACCCGCTAAGCAAATAAACCTCGATTCTATACATATATATGTAGATATATATGTAGAGTGTAATGGGGTAATAGACATCTCTGTAGGTGTATGCAGGAGGCTCTGTTGTGTAGATGAGATTCGGATCGAGCTAAATGTAATGCTGTGTGTATTGAACGAGACATGAGTAGTGTAATGGCGGAATCATGGATTAGAGATTCTGAACGGACGTGACGGTCAATCTCGGATATATTGTCAATGTTTGTTATTGACGAAAACCTAGTTTCTGAATCGCTTCACAATATATTTTGGATTTATTGCTTTCATTGTGTGAGTAGGCAATGGAAAGGGGAAGAGTAGAGGGTAGAAAGGTTGATTTTTTTAAAAATCCGAGGGTTAAGCGAATTTAAACTTTACTAATTCTGTTATTTCTACTTCCCAAGGGTTTAATTTAAATCCGAAAAGCTTAATCCGCATACGGGTTCGACTTACTTGGCATTTTATATATTGTGTTGAATTTAAATGAGACTAATGCCTGAATTAATATTAAATTATCAAAAAGCTCTAAATAAAAAAATATTTTAAATTTCAAATTTTTAGGTCTTATATTTTTAAAAAAAATTATTTCTCAGAATGAGCTTTGATTTATGATGCTGAAATTAGCCGACGTCAAATAAATTTTGGATTTTTTCAAAAAAAATATATTCGGAAAAATTGCACCGATAGTTTTTTTAATTTTCTACATGTGGATTTTTTTAGTTTATTTTTTCTTCAAATTCAATTGTTTAAAAAAAAATCAAAAAATTTTTAATTGTCTGCTAACTTCAAAATCGTTTTTGATTTTCATAAAAATAAAAGAAAGGAAATTTGGAAAAATTAAAAATGACCCATACTGATTTTTTTTTTTATTTTTTCCCGTTTTTATCATTCATATTTTCCAAAAAAAAATTTATCTGACGTTTAAATAAAAAATTTGATTTTTTAGCCCATTTTTCCCCTTTTTATATCGTCGATCATTTGAGTGATAACTGAACCCCATTGATCAAAACCGAATAATTTTAATTACACACAGCCCACTTATAAATTAAACAGCCCGTGAAAATACTCGATGTAATTTCGAGAAAAAAAAATAAAAAATTTTGTACACATTAAAATATTGTAAGCCGAAATATTAATGATAAATAAAAAGAATAGATAAACTACATGGTTGAAGGAGTAAACATAATAATTTAGATTGAATGGAAAAATAATAATGAAATGGTGTTTGAAAAAAAATAGAGCGTAAAAAAGTTAAAAAAAAAAATTTATAGTACATAAGTGATTATATTTATTAAATCAGAAATAACGATGAAAAATGTTTCCAGCTGTGAAAGCCATTAGATTATAATGCTTTGATGTGTGAGTGTGAGTGTGTGGATGTACCAAGTTACGTGTTCCCTTCCTATCCATTCCCTTGACATGATGCACTGATTTGGAACAAATGTATACCCTATGACTACCAAGTACAGCCGCGCTTGGGATTCGCCGAAGCAATCAACCGAAACACTGGCACACCACTTGGAATACATGGATCTGTAATAGTGATGATATATTTATCGCTATCTGACGAAGAGTCATATATTGATTTTGTTTGTATCTCTAAACAGAAACATAAACTCCCATTGAAATACAGACACAAACTCATTAATCTTCCGTTCAAGCAGCAATTGCTAGACATCCTAGACTTGGACAGTGTGATTCCTGTGTTAATCATCCATAGGAAGTGACTCAAAGTATTTTTGGAAGACATACAATTGTTGTTCGATAATCTTCGGGGGATCACATGAGAGCTTTGAGACCCAAGTGACTCGACAATTGAATTAAATTATACCCTAGTATTTTGTAACGCTCTTCTGAAACCCCAGATCCGTGTGGTCAATTCTGACGTATATATTATCATATATCTATCATGTTGGTTTAGGATCAAGGCTTCTATTTTCAGAACTCTGTAAATATTTTTAGGCAAAATCTATTGTTTCATTTATACGCGGCTGGTTATTTTAATTTTTTAATTTGTATGAAAAAAATTTTTTAATGGGTTTATAATTTGAAAAATAAAAATTTTACTATATTTTTTTTTAATTTGTGTTTACGTTCGAGAATCGGGAGTAAATTAGAGTGATCATGGATTTTAATTTAATCTGTCATTTGGAGTTTTGGAGTTTAAACAAAAAATTTCTTCGCTTACGGAGTAAATAGGGAGTTTTTTTTCCAGTGATGTGAATTTTTTTTTCACTTCGAAGGGAGTATTAAAAAAAATTACCCGCTCTGCATTCAACCCACGTTCCCGCGAACTTTTCGCAAAAAAATAATTCATTAATTTTTCTCTGAAACTTTAAATTCAAAAAAAAAATTTTTTAATGGGTTTGTATCTTGAAAAATTAAAATTTTCGTAATTTTTTTTTTTTAATTGCACACCTTGAACGCGAAGCGGAGAGGTAGTGCTCTATTGTCACCAAATTTGATTTTGCGTTCGAAAATCGGGAGTAAATTCGGGTTTTATTCCAATCTGTCACTTGGAATTTTGAATTTTAAACAAAAAAACGCTTCGCTTACGGAGTAAATAGGGAGTTTTTGTTTCAGAAGAGTAATTTCGGAGTGATGGGAATTTTTTTTTCACTCCGAGGGGAGTATTAAAAAAAAATTACCCGCTCTGAGTTCAACCCACATTCACGCAAATTTTTCGCAAAATAGTATATTACACACTGAGGGAAGTAAAGTAAGAAATGTCTCAGATCACATGTAATTGTTGGCCGAGGCGAAGCCGAGGTCAACAAACATGTGATCTGAGGCTTTCTTATTTACTTCCCGAGGAGTGTATGCTATTTTTCTCCTCGACGGAGGCGGAAAGCGGCAACTTCGTTTTGCACAGCGGGACGAAAGTTGACGCTTTCCGCCCGTCGAGGAGAAAAAATAATTCATTGACTTTTCGAAAAAACTTAAAATTTGAAAATTTAAATAAAATTATTTTTTACTTTTACAACAAGCGATAAAGAAATTTCCTTCAGTTAAAGTGAAAAAAAACCCAACCAGATGGCAGCAGCTACCAGGACGTAACCGAAAATTTTTTCCGTGGAAAAAAAAATTTCAACAAAATAAATAAAATTGAATTTTATCAAATGTAATTAACAATAATCAGATAAATAATAATTAGATAAAGATCTATCATAACAATGCAAGGTCATACCCGCACAAAACTAATTAACAAATAAAACCATAGTAAAATATTAGACATGAATAGGAAAAATATAGCGGCAGCATGAAGAATATGATTAGCATTGAATCGATGATTTGAAAATTTATATAAATGGATATAAATTACGTAATGCCAAGGAATAGATAAGAGGGAATTATATGTCATTGGGGCAATCTATTTAGGATCAGGCACTTATTACCCGCCATATTGCGATTGCACAACGCAAAAGCTTTGCTCATTACATATATCTACATACATATATATATATATATATATTACCACGAGTTGCTCTGCAAGAACCCGCGGATGCCATCTTGTATGTCGGTGTCGGTGTCGGTCTTTTTCGCTCGTCTACTTCACATAAACTCTCTCTCAGGCTCAGATAAACTGGCAAAGAGCGTGCGCGAACCCACGCGTTTTCCTATTGTGTTGTACGAGGGCTTCGCGATCAACCGTACAAGGTCACGTGTCGCGAGTTTAATTACATAAATTAGCTCTCTTACTCCCTACTTAACTCATAAATTTTTTTCTCAATATTTTTTACAAACAATCTGCACATAAATTTTCTTCGCTCATATTTATTCATTCCATATTTATTTATTTATTTAGTTATTTTGAAATATTATATAAACAAGATATATCTTGTCGCAAACTGAGTACCTCTTTGAGAGCATGAGTGAAGAAGCGGCTAAAAGACCGTAATCTAAACAAATTAGATGAATTAATGTCTACATGGATGCAAATAAATATCATCTTAAATATAACGTTATGTCTTTTTAACGGCAATCGAGTTGTTCTCAGGTTTGATGTGTGCGAAGATCATATCATCACCGGGATCGTGGGTTGCAGTCATCGCGCTCGTTAGTCGCGGTCTTGTTGCACCAGAGTATTAAGAATGCAGCGCATGTGCCTGGCACCTATTTTAATCAGATTTACGCAGCACATTTATACTCTATGATGCACCGGGTATTTATTTTAGAGATTGGTGTACATCCAAAAATTTAACGTTACTTATATTAATTTATACAAATCTTGCTTCGTACTAAATTTAAATAAACTAACGAAATTATTACATTTTATTTATTTTGCAAGAGGAAATATGAGTTATTTTAAATTTAAAGGTACATTGAAAAAAAAAAAGGATTTTTTTAGCCTAAGAAATTTTTACTTACCCTCAGAAAATTTTTACTTGCCCTAAAAAACGTTTTCTGCATTATCAATTTCTTGTGTCGCAAAAATTTTTTTTTAAACTTAAGAAATTTTATGATACTGAAATTAGCTGACGTCTAATAATTTTTGAAATTTATTTGAATCGATAAATAATGAAAAAAAAAAAATTTCAAAAAATTGCACATATAGTTTTTTAAATTTTCTACATGTGCAAATTTTTAGATTTTTTTTTCTTGTAATTTATTTGCCAAAAAAAGAAATCCGAAAATTTTTAATTGTCGGTCAACTTCAGGATTATAAATTAGCCGACGTCTAATAATTTTTGGATTTTATTAAAAATGATAAATTTAAAAAATAAAATATTTTTAAAAATTGCACCTATAGTTTTTTAAATTTTCTACATGTGCATATTTTTAGTTTTTTTTTTTTGCAATCGGTTTGTTGAAAAACAAATCCAAAAATTGTTAATTGTCTTTTAATTTTAGTCATGAAATTTTGACTTTTCCTAAAAACATTTTCTGCATATCAATTAAAAAAAAAATGTATGGTGTCAAATAATTTTATTTTAGCCCTTAAAAAAATTTTTACTTGTTCTAATGAAATTTTATTTTTTCATTTCATAATGAAAAATATTTTTTGCGCCAATAATTTTTTTTCTGTGTACTTTGTAATAAAAAGTAAATAAATAGTTTTTTGTTTGAAGTTTAAAGTCATATGTCATAAGTTATAATATTTGATATTGACATAAAACGGGAACATTTGGCAATGAGAAACATTCATGTTTACTAGTCAACAAGACGTGATATACATATGTAAATATATAGATATATATACATATTTACGTACTCTAGGGCCGCATTGCAAGGTTTGAATATTAACGCACACTTGCAATGCTTAACTAGAATAAAGTCAACAGAAAGTTTTTTACGTCGTTAGCACGCGATATCGAGTAATCGATTGGAATGTAAAACACAATGATTCCTTTGTTCTGTTAAGTTTTATTTTTTATTTTATCAATAATTATAAAAGTATAAAAATATGAAATATTTATTTTAAAAATGTTTATTCAGAAAGCGAGTTTCTTCATAAGCAGGTACATATTCTGATCGATTTCAAAGCCATGTAAATTGTTTGCGTCTCCTTGTAATCTCATCAAAAGTCCTCCAAAGGATACGTAGGCGGATCTGTAAGTAGACAACGGCAATTATTAATTTAAATATATCAACAGATATTCATATTTATATTTTTTACTGCAATATCTAATAATTATCGTGAGCGAATGTAATGGATCGGATGAGGAAACTGACTTTTCGCTGATTCATTTGATAAATTTACAGTAGATAACAAAAATATTTTTTTTTCATAAAAAAAAAATATTTTCATTTGATTCCATAAAATTTCCGGCTCAGCAAATTTTGTTAATAAAAAAAAAGTAGCCAATTGTTTGCTAAATGAAGATGAAGTGACGATGGACATTTTAATGAAAAATAATAAATTCAAAGACCAAAATATTTAAATATAAAAATCCCGCGATGTGATCCATTGAAGTCGTTAAGTAGACACGTGTTTTTCGTAAATAAATATTTGAATGTAATTATTTTTTGAAGCAGAGGTTGAAGGCTGAAGAAAATACGAGATGACGGGATCCTGATGGATTATTGCGACTGTCGTAACTGCAGTGTCGATAGCGGTCGTGTTTTAGGGAATAACACAACCAGCTAACCACACTGCCAACACGCCAGTCGCCTTTACTTTTAAATCGTTATCAATATCATAATCATTATCGTTATCATTATCAAGAAAACCCCAAAAAACGTCTTCCAGCAATACAAGGTCATCGCTCATACTCGATGGCTTCTTCAGCGACATCTTCCTTCGTCCTCTTCAACTCCTTTAGCGAACAAAACTCTACTTTATACTCCGATTTATCTAAATATTCAAAAATTCATATATATCTCATATATTAAATACCCATTCTATTTAACTAAAACATAAAGCCCGAGAGCTTGTACGCGTGTCGTCATCGTGTTTTAGCAAAAGCTTTATTTAGTTGCTACCCATTAACCCCAAAGCTCTCATAATTTTTATTGGCAGCGCTATCATTTTATTTTGGCTTTCACCGCCGATCCCTCACATCAATCTATTTATATAAATATAAGCATATATATTTATACTATCATTTATTTACCAACTGATACTAGAGATTAAAAACAAATTCAATGTCTTACTTTTACTCAATATCGATATGATCAATTTTTATTTTGCTGTCCGAACCTTCACCTTAATTTAGCTACCAATTATTTTCTACCGTATAAATTTATACTAGCCCATATTTATTTATAAATTGTTTTTATTGTTATTATTAATTGTCTAGTTTAATTGATATATAAAAATAATTATATATAGATATAAATATTAACATATATGGGGTGAAAATGGAGTGATAAAAATTTGCGAAAATGAAAAGGCATTTAAATGAGGCAACAATCCTTTATTTAGATTTTATTTATGCATTTGAATTAATGATAAATATTTACATTCATGTATAAGTGATTTATATTTTTATTATTATAATTAAATTTTATTTTTAAAGGTCGTTGCAATTTTATTGAGTACACAAAAGCGGGTGAAATGAAATGATTGAGATAAACAATTATGGGATTTTTTATTATTATTATTACATATTTGTTATACATTTTTTTTCGGAGTTCAATCCTCGGTTCCTTAAAATTACAATTCCAGTGATATCTTGATTCGCTTAAATCTGAAAATAATCTCGAGTAATTTTAAAAAATAAATAAAATAAAATAACAGACAGTAAATAAATTTATGTTGATTACAATTTTTATTAAAATTAAATATGACAATTAACAATAAATTTAAAGCAATTAAATTAATAATTGGTACAAGTTTATTAAAGTATAATAAATAGACGGTATATATATGTAACTTTATTATGATAAATAAAAATATAACATGACCTCAATATCATAATGAATTACAGAAGTTAAAAATTACGAACAGAGTGGATTGAAGGGTGTGGCAAGGACGAGGTTCGTCCTTTCTAATAATAGATACTAGAATAAAATAATAAGTAAGTGAGTACAAGACAATAGAGTGAAAATAAATATGAGGAGGTTTATAGCAGGACGGAGGTAAAAGGAGTTGAGAAGATTCGCCAATTGGAGGCCAGGTTGACGCTATTTGGTGACAATGACAGAAGAGATGTCGTACCAGATAGTGCATTTACAGTATTCAGGGCCCGTGTAAACGCGCATCTGGCACGAGCCCCAACTGCCGCTATTCTATTTCTCTTTCTCTTTCACTCCACTTCCCACCCTAATTTTATAATTTTCTCATTTATTAATTAGTCCTAATTATTTATTTATTTATTTATATATTTCTTTATTTATTTATACGTTAGTTTATTTTTTCCGAGCTTCCCTGTCCCTGTGTTTAGTCGTCTGTCACCCGAAGAGAACGACTCAACTTCCGGTCGACCACTCCCACGGTCTAACCTCGTACTCAATTGACGTTAATACATTTTTTTTTCTTTAATTACGAAATTAGTCACTTTAATCTAATAAATAATTTTTTTGAATATATCTAAATTTTTTAAAATCACTCACTGCGCAATTTATTTCAAAAATCGCGACCGCGATCAGCTGTTTCATTGAGCAAAATATCGAGAGAGGGAAAGTCAGCTGACGAAATTACCAATTACGTTTATTATTGAAATAAAAAAAAAGAAAGTTCAATTGCAACGACAATTAAAATTCTAAAATTCTTACCGCGAAAAATAATAAACTGACAAATTGACGTTAATTAACAAAAAATAACAAATGATTCCGACACCATTGGCATGATCGCGGCTCAAAAAGAGAACACATCTCTACACTAATAATAGCAGTAAAGTTGCAGCTTCTCTTTCCCTCTCTCAATTACCCTCTTTACCCTCCCACCGCCATGCACTCTACGCCTTTCCTCCTTCGCTGCCTCTCTATTACTACTCGCGATCATTAAAAAAAAAAAAAACTCATGTATCTACCGATTGTTCTTTTAATATTTGAATTTAAAAAACTAATTGACCCTCATCATTATTTTCACTTGCACATTCCTAAGCTCTATCCTCACTATCACTTCCCATGTAAAAGAAATTTTTCAAAATTTCAAATTAATTTTTTAATTTCTTAATCTTCATCAACGAAATTTAATTACGATATATATTCATATATATAAATAATATAAAAATAATTAAAAATTACGCGTATGAGTAACCGTTACCGCGAGTCCGACTGACGACTAGACGAATACTAGATGAGCGTAAGTGAGAACGCGTTCAGTACAGAGTTGAGTAGTTGGTTGTTGCTCGCGAGATCCCGGGGAGACGATCATGTTTTTACGTGTGCGTGTTATGTGTAAGACCCGCGGACGTTAAGAGGTGGCGATCGCGTATTAGTAAAGTAGTAGTATAATAAAGCTTACAGCGCCGTGGCGCGTGCGAGGCCAAATGACGAGCACGACTATGACTACGAGAAACGGCAGCTTCAACGACAACGATACCGACGACTAAGACAACCAAGACGACGTTATTACACAATCCTAGTTAAGTTGGCTTATGTGAAAAGATACTCTGCCAAGTTTCAGCTCGAGTGACTATCAAACAACTAAACTATATTAAGTTTACACTGTTTTTACTTTTTAAATAATTGCCCACGCAAGTATTTTCTCAAACGATTTTTATTTTATCCGACACGCAACTCGGTCTTTGTTAATTTAAAAATAATGATAACGTTGATGTTAATGAGCAGCGAAAGGTTCAAGACGCAGCCGAATTTACGGTTTTTTAATTTAAAAAATTTGAGTACGAGCTTAGCCTTTGTATTATGAACGGGTTTAGTCCGCGGACGCGAGATACAGATCGACTGACGGTCCTGGTACATTTTCATTTCTATATATACGCGCATAAGGGAGCATCATCAGAAATTGCATGATCGAAAACGATCTCACGTGTCGAGGACGAGCTAGACTACTCTGATTTGCTCATACTTTGCTGGGAAATTGTCAAAGAGTACAAGTGCATTTACTCAAGGGATTTTATTTACTTCAATTACAATTAACTATTTAAATTCTTTTTTCTTACCGCCACTAAATTTTAAATTTCGCGGGAGATTTTAAAAAAAATTTTGCCCGATTTATTTCTAATGATGGCGACAAGCGAAAATTTATGAATCAACGTTAAAAAATTTATTTATTATATTTAAATATACATATAATATATAATTTAGTAGTTTGCATAAAGCGTTTTAGAAATTACGAGGCCGCATATTTGATGAATGCGTTGCGTCAATGACGACACATGAATAATAATTATGTTTATAACGCGTTTTAAATTAATACCGCGTAAATATATTATTTTTTCTATCATTCATTTAAAACTCGAGTTCTATTGAGAGAAAATAATTTTTTGTTTGAGTTTTCGCGTCCTTGCACCTTCACCCAGACATTCTAGTCGTATAAAAAATTATTACGTCCGAGTTTTGACACGGGATTTAAAATTTTAATTGATATCTAAATAAATGTTTTATTATTGACTTTTTTATATTTTTTTAAATTTAGAATTTCGTTACGACACGAGTAAATAAAAGACGAAAAAAGGGGGACAAAGTATGAGAGCACGAGGAGGCACGCGCGTTTCTCGGCCGGTGCACTGGTTTTTCTATGACAAAAATAAATCGGGATGGCCGGGGGTTGCGTAACTGCTTCACTTGCTACACTACTTTGCATATCATATATATATATTTATATATATGTAGGATAAACTACACCGACACATTTCCCAGCGAGTGTATATACAAACGTAATATGCTGTCAAGTATACAACAAATACAAAACTCTTTCATACTATATATCATTTCAAGCGCGAGAATGTGTCCTTGTTTTTCGTGGACGGGCGACCCGGAAAGCCGTACAGTAGTTATAATATAACAACTACCGCCGCTGTATGTTAACTTAGAAACTAGACTGCTATGACTCACACCTGCACCTTTTAATCACCCGACAACTATTTATGTACTATAACTCTTTGATCCCCATTTACTGCCTCATAATTTTACGTAATTACAATTATATTTTATTTTATTTTATTTAAATCAATTTATAATAAATAATTACGATAATTATGTAATTATAAAAACCAGAGCTCAAGAGAAAGAGAAATAGAGGATAGAAAAAAAAGGACAGGTGACAAATGGGGAGGAACGAATGGGTGTTTAGCCAGGTCAGCTTGCCAGGTGTTCAATCTACCCTGTTCCAATTTAAACTTGGCTCGATATTCTCATCGACACTTAACGCATTCCCACATCACCCACTCCAACATCACTGCAAATCTCATTACTCATTTCAGTACTCGCTAAATAAACATGCAAATTTATATTAAGTCTTAATGCTATTAGAAAAAATATGACAAAAAGTATAAATGTAAATCACGGTGACACAGAAGGTATACATTTATATATATAGTGGGAAGGGAAAAACGAGTAAACATGTAAAACAATTAAATTTAAATGTAAAATCCTCTTGCCTCTCGATTATATTAGCGGCCTATCCCTACTATGAGAGTTGTTAGGCAATAACGCACAATGGTATTGAGTATTGGCGGGTGTGTTGGTTTGCTGGTATCACTATTGGTACACAAGAAACTCAATCGTCATGGCTATAGCCGCTCCTGGCAGCCAATCTGTGGTCGTATCGTACCAACGATTACGCAATCCACTGCACGCTAGGATTATATGCACGCGGTTTATATGGATATTGTATTGGTATCGAGAAACTCGATAATTTTATTTTAATTATTGTCATTACTCTTGACATGACAGCTGAGAAAAATTTTATTTTAGATTTTTTGGTAATTTATTCATTTTAAATTACAGTGAGAGCTTTGATGGAAGCTGGGATTTCTATGGACCGAAATACAGAATGATCCTGAAGTTAGCAGACAATTAAAAATTTTCGGATTGTTTTTTCAACAAATCAATTACAAAAAAATAAAAAATAAAAATACGCACATGTAGAAAATTTAAAAAACTACAGGGAATTTTTTCAAATTTTTTTTTTTTTTTAATTTACCGTCTAAAAGAAAATCAAAAAATTAATAGACGTCAGCTAACTTCAGTATCATAATACAGAAATAAATAATTTCTTGGCTCAAAAAATATTTTGCGGTAGAAATTGAAAACAAAAATTTTTGAAGACAAGAAAATTTTCGCTTTGAATTTTTTCTTACCCGGGAAAATTTGAGTTTTGAATTTATAATGCGAAAAATTTTTTTTGGGGAGTTAAATTTTTTTTTTGTGCCGAGAAATCTTTTTTTTCTTTTTTGTGTATAATCAATTTAGCAAATAAGTGGTAGGTGTACGCTCCTGGTCAGACGAAAGCCTGTTATGACATACGAGTGTTTTAGTCACGCGACTAAGATTGACAAAGTTTATCTGCAATGCAACACGTGGTATTAATGCACTAAACTGACTGGTCAGAAATTTGCTATGACGTTAATTGTCTTGGTCGTTGTAAAACTGTCGTATGTATATATGTTTGCATGTGTGTGTATATTATATAGATATATATTAGAAAGACACAATGGCATTCAATGTCACGGCTCTGTGCCACTCATAGCTAAAGAGCTCCACGATCATTGGATAGATTGTAGTTAAATAATTGCCTCTATATATATAGTAATTTCTCAAGTTTAATAATTTCATTTATTAATTTTTTTTAATTTAAAATGAAATCGACATTTTTTACTTGGAAATTTTTATTTTTTTTAGAGAATAATTTAAAAATGAAAAAAAACTTTTGAGAAAATATGAAAATTTATGGATTAATTAAACTGTTAATAATATGATAAATTAATAAAATACTCTGATACAAATTAATGTTAATTAATTCATAATTTATGTAGAGAGAACTCGATAAAATTTTAAAGTTTCAAGATATCAGCAAGAGCACGAATAATTTAAAACATTTAATTAAATTCAAATAAAAAGTTATTTAAATTAGATATGAGTTGATATTTAATATTTCTTATTTAACTTTTATCGGGGCAATTATCGAAATATTAATGAAGTTCTGTTAATTTTATTTTATCGCATCCTCAGTTCTCGGTATTGATAAAATTCAAATTCTATAAATACATTAATACAGTAGGCGGTACAATTATTACGCGATTTATACATAAATCGATGCATATCAATCAGTATGTACGTAATAACGACAATTAAATCTGAATTTGAATTATCAATTTTACGGGCTGCTGAGTTGAGCCCGGGAAACAATAAAATAATTTGACATTTCTCACTCCCCAATTCTGGATAATTTGTTTTTTTTTTTAAATAAAATGGGCGTGAAATTCCATAAAAAAAAGTAATTTAAATTCAAAAAATATTACTAACCTCCAACTTCAATAATCACTGAGCACAAACGTGAACACACGTGAGAAAAAAATATAAAAAAAAATTCAAGATCGCAATTCAAGATTATTAAATTTATGTTTGACGGATAATAGAATTAGTATACGCGAGATAAATTTTGAAAGATAATGTTCTGGTGTTGAAGGCGTGAGCGAAAGTCCTGTGTCGGCAACAGGAGAGAAGAGAGCACAGCGACAGGAAGAGAAAACCAGAGACTGGCAGCATCAGACAGAAGGGTGAAAATCTCCTCCCTCTTCTTGATTGGGGCAACAGGGGATGACCCAGTTTGTAAGCTCCGAGGAGGCTGAGAGCACAGGCTAAATTTCCCCGCTCGCGCCTGACCTTTTCCCGGCTTCTGGACATTATAATGCAATACGGGAGCACATCAGGAGGGATGAACCACCCGCACTATTTTCACCCTCTACCCTCTTCCTCAAACCCTGGCTCTACCTCTACCTCTAGCTCTAGTTCTAGCTCTGGCTATGGCTCGGGATGTGACTATGACTCAAACTCGATTCCCCTTGTCCTCTTTAAAGCTCGCGTGGGGTCACAAGGGGCAAAGGGGAAGCAGGTGGGATCGTATATAGGACGTAAGGTAACTGGGTCAACCCTGGAGTGGAATAGGAAAGAACTGATGGGGCATGAGCAAACGAAGAGAAGGTCGTCAGTGCCTGGAGTGTCCTGGAAACAAACTACAACCAGAGCCTGCGAATACTCGCGAGTCCAAGTGGCTTTTAGGCTTCGCTATTACTCTTACACGACTAGAACTCACCCTCGGGACCTTTTTACCCGCAAATGCTACACTATTATTTTTAATTAAACATTAAAATGTTTTTTTTTACCCATTTTTTAAAATTTTTATCTATGAAATTCGCTTCAACAAACATTTATCCATAAAACCTGCGCTTTATTGTCTGACAATTTTTTCATATCGATGAGCTTTAAAAAAACATGAATTTTTTTTAGTAGAATAATATGTTGCTGGTATTGTTAATAAAAGTTTTAAAAAATCGACGCGGTTAATAAATTCCGTGGGACTAAAAAATCAATGAAGCCAATTTATTATTTTTCCAACGCCCACTGTGGCTGCATCAGGGCTACAAGAATAAAAAGAGCTGAATAATAGTCGAGTTGTTCCATTTATTAGCGTGTTAATGAATCCAAATTGAAAAAAAAAATAATAATAATAAATAAATTAGTAAAGAAAAAAAAACTCGAGACAAGGAAATAACTTTTCCTCTTTTCCAAGGTCTTGACCTGATTTCCTCGAGAGATTCTCACTCTAGTCATCCAGTTACAAGGACACCACTCCCTTCCGGCGGCTTGCCACCTTAATTGTCTGCAACTTATTAGAGTCTGCTTAAGCTTAAGTTCAAATTCGATATCGAATCTGCTTAAGCCCAGCTCGAATTTTCGCACTTCCACATCAAAGCCAGAATTTTTTTTCCTTCTGTCGAGTGCCGGTCTTGAAAAATAAAAAAATCACGCCGCTGGATTGTCAAGAGCAGAATGGAGGACAGAAATAAAATAAACAATAGAGACGATTGTCTTTTAAAACCCGTGGCAATAAAGAGTCAGAGGAATGATAAGAATTTCTTATTTCATCTCAAAGACTTCGGCTTTATTCCTCCTTTATCGCTCGCTACTGCACACATTATGGCAAATAGACACTTTTATAAATTTATTATTGTGTGTGAGTGTGTGTAAGTGTGCATGAGTACGCGAGAGAACAAGAGCGTACAATCTACTCAACTAACATGAAACATCTCTCGAGTTTTAGCTAAAAGGATTCAGCTGATGGTATACTACGCTGATGTAACCTACATTTCTCTACAACAACAATCACTTAGTTACTATGTCCTTAAAATATGAGTACTCAAACATGATTCTATTGTCTTCTAAATTAAAATTGTGTTATTATTTTTACTATTAATGGGTTGCGTCTTAAAGCTTTTAGGCGCTCGGGCGGGTAAATAAAATTTTTATTGCGACAATAAATCGAATCTTCTTGAAAGCAAATTTATAATAATAATTCAGGCATAGGCCATTAGAAATTTTATACAGAAAAAAAAGGGGTAAGAAAAATTTTTTGTTATTAAATAAAGAAAAAAATTTTCTTAGGACTACACTGAAAAAAGAGCAGTTGAAAAATTACAGTTTCTACAGTAAAAAGGACTTTCGGGGCAAAAATCTTTAAACATTAAAACTTAAACTGTAATTTTAGAAATTTGTTATAGTAATAAAATTAATACAATTTTAAGCAGCAAATTTTACAGTTTAAATCGACAATATCGAGTTTGAAACTGTAATATTTGTTATTTCTGTAAAATTTACTGATAAAAAATGTAATTTTTACAGTTTCAGACTCGTAGCGCTTTACTACTATACGAAACTGTAATTTTTCAACTGCTCTTTTTTCCGTGTACATGCAGAGAATTTTGCGGTATTTTTTGCATCAAAAAATTATAGAAAAATTACTATAGTCATAGTAACATGAGGACAGTATGGAATTATTGTACAAATTACCGACACTGTAGAAATTTTAAAAATACATCGATCAGAATTTACAAGGTGCGTTGTACACAGAAAAAAAGGATTTCTTGGCGCAAAAAATTTTTTCTTGTTCTAAGAAAATTTTTACTTGACCCAAGAAATTTTTTGTATTATAAAGTGAAAACAAAACTTTTCTTGGGGTAAGAAAAAATTTTCTCGGAACAAGAAAAAAATTTTTTAGGCGAAAAAAAAATTCTTGAGCCAAGAAAAATTTTTGTCTTCGATTCATAATACAAAATATTTCTTGCGCCAAGAAATTCTTTTTTTCTGTGTAATTTTGACAAAGCAACAGATTAAATTTATACCAACTGCATAGTAAAATTTATCAGGTTAAATCAGAATATTTAGTGTGCAGTTGGTACAAATTTTATCTGTTGCTTTGTCAAAATTACAACGCACCTTGTAAATTCTGTTCGATGTATTTTAAAAATTTCTACAGTGTGGGTAATTTGTACAATAATTCCATACTGTCCTCATGTTACTATGACAGTAATTTTTCTATAAATTTTTGATGCAAAAAATACCGTAAAATTTTCTGCGTGTAGAAAAATTTCTTAGGACGAGTAAAAATTATTCGCACCAAGAAATACTTTTTTTTCTGTAGAATGTTGAGTAAGTAAATATTGGGGAAGAAAAAATAAAAAATTTTTCTGTCTGACTCAAGAGTACCGTAACTACTTTCTCCACTTTCACAGAATAGTAAAGCAAAAATTGATATAAATACAAGTCGGATAAATAATCGTGGGGTAAAAAAAGTACAAGAAGCTGTGAATAAAAATAAAATACTGTGAATTAACGTTATCGAGAAGCCGTAGTCTAAATCCGGATAAAGCTTAATATAAAAATACTATTTCAAGAGGACATTTCAGATGCTTTTGACACTAAACGTTCTCTTGCATGCTTATCTAAGTTATTATTGTTCTGTCCGTTTTATTATTGAATTTCATTCTTGAGGAAAAATAAAGTTTTAGTGACAGCGATAAAAACAGTTCCTGTTATAATGAAAAAAAAAAACAATAATAATAATGAAATCACTCGACAATTATTTCAAATGCATTCGAATAATTGCATAATAGTCTAAAAATAAATGAAATTTAAAATACTGCAGGGTTACGATAACGACTTTATATAAAACCTCGAATAATTGACAAAGATATATTTTCCATGTCGTTGATTTTTCTTTTTCTTCAATTACTCAGTCGCTAAAAATCATACAATAGCGTCTGCGTCCTTCTTTTCCTTTATGAATATTTCAGCTTTGCTAAATTTTAAATTATTTTAAATTAATTAACGCGATAATTGGTTGTAAAAGTTATTAAGCGATCTGCGATTGGTAGTTTCGAGATAAAGTTTATATAATAGTGAGTAAGTGGGGTTGCCATTGGTTCCGGTGTAGTAACGACGATGGCGGAAGGTCCAAGCACATAACGGGGTTGCCATGGATTAGTCACATTCATCCTGTGTGAGTCCGGAGCTTCAGCTCTGGCAATACTAACACATTCCAGAGTGTCCTTGATCAATAATTCATTACCGGCTGTCACGCCCCCATAAATCCTTGCAACCAGTAAACTACCATCGCTCGACGGCTTTCCTGGATTATTTAAAGCTCCCGCCCATCTCAATGTCTCTCATCATCTCTTGTTCTTATTTTACATCCATTAGCGTTTTTTATTTCGCTTATAAATACTCCTCCACTCGATCAACGGACGTCACGATCCTCTTAATTACTTTCCTTTTTTAAATCCTGGATCTCTTTCGGGATCATGTCCGACAGGTTTGCTAATTTTTTTTTCTTTCTTCGTTGCTTACATTATTGAGCTTATCAGTAGCTTCCATTCCATTGCGCTCAATACAACATATACATATATATATATATATATATATATATATATATATGTATGTATGTACATATATAAATATATATATTTTTAACCGCTGGCATAAACGAAAACGTCGATAACGCACTCGGAAAACTGAGATACCACCAGCTGTGTTCACCCGCTTCTTTATCTACCGAGTGAACGCAGAGTGGCTCCCTGTTCTCCGATCGCAAATTTTGTTAACCAATCAATTCATAATTAACATATTTACCAATTAATTAATCAATAAATACCACTCACAATTTAAAAATATTAATTGCTAAAAAAATAAGTAAACTACACTTTCACTCCACAATTAGATCCGCAAATTAATTAATAATTACAATAAACCAAAACGATCGATTATAATTATCAAAATTTGGAATTCAAAATAGTTAAAAAAATTATTAAAGCCCGGGAATCCCAGTCAACCGGCCGGTGCTGCCATCTTAAACGTCATTCATATATAATTGATAAATGTAATTACAGAGATGCAGATGCATCGCAATGGAAAATTGCAGCTGTCGGTAATAATGAATTCAATTTAATTATAAACTACACCCGGTTTAATTAATAAAATATGTAAATTTGAAATCCGAAAGATTTGAAACTGACGACTGATTGATTTTGAATTTAATTTTTGAATAATATATTTATTGTTGTTATTTAATTTAAAATATAAGACGAGTAATCTAAAGCTGATCTGAATGAATAAAAAGGTTCAATCAATTACTTGAGTCGCTCGATAGGATTATCATCAGTGTAATCTTGATAAAATATATCGATTAATTCATGACCTAGTTACGATGTTTTCATAGGAAAGCGATCTAAAGTTTCCATACTAAAACCCGAACAAAGACGTTTTGTCATCCAGTAATACTCGTTATATATATACATATATATATATATATATATATATATATATATATATATATATATATATATATATATATATATATATATATATATATATATATATATATATATATATATCATGCTATTTTATAATATATTCATATATTATATATATGATATATTATGTAAAATCATGATAAATCGGTTGTCGTTCGGATCTGATAAACGATCAGCTGTCGAATCGCGATTCAAGTCAGGAGGATCGGGAGTTATTTTAATTGATTATTCAAATTTTGAGAACAAATTAATTTGTAAATAAATAAATACTTACAGGCGACTGCCAGGTTCGTTGCTGAGTTCATCTCCTTCGATGCGGTAAACCTTCCCGGACATTACGTATTCAAAACTGTCTGCTCTGGATCCTGTTTGCTCGATAGTACTCCAATCTCCGCCATCGGGGTAACCATCTTCCCTCAAGGTGGTCGCAAGAACCAGTCGAAATTTGTCCCCTGTAAATAAATTATATTGTTAATATATATTACTAATATATACATTCATTAGACTAGAAAAAATTTGCGTGAACCCGGAGGATGACAGTTTATTTATTTAATTTTCTCGAAGTGGATTTTAATATTAAAACTGGATGTGGATTGAAATGAAAACTAGATCACTCCGAAATCACTCATCTAAAAAAATTAACTCCGAATTTACTCTGAGTGGAGTAATTTAAAAAAAAACTCCGGAACTCCAAGTGAATTTGGATTTAAATAAAATCCGTAATTCCTCCGAATTCACTCCTGATTTTTTTACTGGGTAATAAAATTTTTTTGAAATTTATAAATTTAAATAGACTGTAAAAATTCAATATTTTCTAGCTTTAATAGCAGCAATAAAAATTTAATGCTTGCAAGAATTCGTAAAAGCAATTGACATTTTTATATTTTTAATGCCATTTATATTTTTATTACGACATAAATATAAATTATATATATATTTAGTATTGATGACGAAAAATTTTGTGGAAAATAAATTGTTGAGGCATTAAAAAAGTTTAAAGACTCAAGGCGACGTGAAAAGTTTAAAAAAAAAGTAACTGAGTGATGGATCATAAAAAAAAGTAAAATTGGAGGATGTCGATGTGTTTTTCCTGATTCGCGTATATACTGAAATCTCTTGGCGCAGATCCAAGTCCGTGGAGTTGACACAAGTAAAAAAGCTCGGAATAGAGAACCGGGCGGAGGTGGAATAGAATAGAACGGAATAGAATAGAATATGTATAATAACATAAAAAGAGTTAAATCGACAAAGTTAACACCGCGAAAAACCGTCGTTATGTATAACTGCACTTTGTCATTGCTTCTACACTACCTATTTTTTTTTTACTCAATTTATCTTCAGCTGAAAGTATAAATCCGCGTCCGTCTATCAGCGGCGATAATTATTAAGACTGCATGGGTTTGAATTAATAGACAACGGTCCTCTGTGCTGTTAAATAAAATAAATTTATACGTGTATCTAAAAGAGGGTATTTATCTGGCGGTTTTATAGCCAACAAAGTCGTCTCTTGTACATCCGTTTAAGAAATAGATGACGAGACTAATACTTGGAAAATAACATCCACTTGTGTTACATACTCAATAAATAATAAGACACACTATACACGCAATACAACATTTGGCGTTAATACTACGGAGGAAATAAATGAAATTACAGAATTTACGTAACCTGTGTTATAAATAAATTATTGCTAATTCATTTAAATAAATCTGTTAATTTATTTCCCTTTTTTTTTTAATGCCAATTTATAGGATTCTAATTCTCTGAGTAATTGTGTTTATTCTTGATAATAATAATTATTATTATCATAGAAAAATAAAAATTTCGTTGAAAAAATTCTACGACGCAATTGGATGGCGTGAGTTTCTTTAATGTAACCGCACGTCACTCCCCTCTTTACCGCGACTTACATCTCTCTTGCTCTTATATATACATATACATATATATATATATATATATATTGCTAACATAGCATAGCGGAAAAGACACCGACAATGACGAGATTGGATATATATATGTATATAATGTATAATATATAATAGACTCTGGACCGAATCCACCCGAGCTCGAGCTGCCCGAACATGAGCGACGACATCGAGCTATCGATCGTTTCATACACCAACACTAGGTACTGTCATTCGATTCAAAGGACGTCACGACCTTGGTAATACTACCCTCTGTATTTTTCCTCCCTCATTTTTATAATTACATTTATAGTTACGATATATTATTTTTATCTAGATATATATCCCAATTGTCGAAATATTTATCCTATTTTTGTCCCCATTCCCGCTCTGCCCTTGACCTCCGAGCTCTGAGCCCCGATCCCGATACTCGAAAATAAAACATTTTTTTTCTTTAATTAATTAATTTACTAAGTAAAACATGAGTAATTTAAATATCTACGTCGCAGCTAAAAATTTATTATGCAACCGGTAAATTAAGTTGAGAAAATTAACGTCAGACTTAAAAACTTCCGTTTTATTTATTAACACACGTCTTATTATCACTGATTAATGAATTATTTATTCTATTGAATAATTAATTAATAATAATGAGCACTTATCCATCAAAGGATTAATCGAAGTTAAAAAAAAAAATTTTAATTCAAATTAAAATAAAAAATGAAATTGAATTTAAAAAAAAAATTAAAGGGAATGAGGAAGTAAGTAGTAAAAATAAACGTAATGTAACGTCAACTCACGTATATATTATGAAGAAAATAACTATCGCGTTTTCTCTGAGCGAGCCAGAGCGACTCTAGTGGCCAACAGCAAGTCGTACCAGCTTTGACCTTGGCATTGAACTTGCGGTAGCGGGAGAAGAGCCTCACGGGTAGTTCTACGCGGATAAGACCGCGGTGGGAGGCTACGATCTGACAGTGTGTGGAAACTCATTCCCTATATGTGAATAGACATATATACATGTGTATGTTGGTGTTGGTGATCGCGAGTAGGGATGGCGGCGAGGTGCCTGGGGGGAGTGAGGAAAGGGTTGCGTCACCTCGCGCAAGTCTGAACCGCCACGCGTCAATACAGCGGCCTAGCCCATGACTTTATAACCTTCCTCGTTCTGCCCATCGTATCATGCATTTCTAGTATTATCATATACATATAGCGCCAGATATGGATGTACTAGACGTACACACTCCATTACAAGTAATAAAAAAAAAAATATCATTTTAAAATAACAAACTCCGCAACAGCATTTATATTAAGGCGGTGGGTGGACGAAACATACGAGATATATCGATTTCTCATTTCGTATCTCCAGTATTTTTCTTACCCGTACATGTAATTACTGCTGATGCAATTTAAATTTTGTGTTTCACGATCGGACGGAGATTTTCGCGGCCATTTTTTCAGCCCGCGGTGGGGAAGTTATCGGATCAATTTGTAAAAAATGTTGAGCTAATGTTTGTATGATATATGTATGTATGTATGTATGTAAGGCATTATTATATATTATGTGTTTTATTTATCAAGGGGAGTCGAGAGATGAAGAAGAAATGCCGGTGATTTGTATGAATGAAGACGCAGTTGTTGGTTTGGTAAGAACTGGGTCGATGGTTTTATGGGGACGCAGGCTTTCTTACTACCGAAGTGGGGGTAAAAAAGACGCGGAAAAATATATATAACACCTGCTATACACAGTATTTTATATTTTTTTCATGGATGTAAGTCGCAGACGGAAGAAACCTTTTTGATTCCCGTGTTGCGCTGGGGAAAAATAAAAACAACGCGTAACTTTTCAGAGTATATATACATATATATACATATATTTTTATGTGTAGTTATATATACAACAGGGGAGTAATCGCGTGCCGACTTAACCAACGAATAACACGAACATACTGAGCTGAGTATATCATCAAGCCGACCTTGAATCTGTTTTTTATACTCGATTGATATGAAGCATTTTAATTAATGGTTTTATGGTTTAAGATCATAATCATTTTTTTACTTCTCTAGATAATTTTATTAAATTTTTTTAAAATTAAAGTAAAGTTAATTTTAATTACAAGCGCGTATGGTGGTTTTACTGACTTGTTTAATTTTTTTTAGGTGAAGGCTGATTGAATGAAATCGTTGGGTCAAGCTGACATGGTATAAAATGGAGTGAAAGCACGTGGTGACATATGAGACACGACCAGCGATACGACATCGTAAGACTTAACTGTCGGTCGATAATTTCCGCATGGGAGTCGTCATCGTCTGACGGTGTAAACAAACATTACGACGTGCTACTAAAAACAAGGCTTTTTCTATTGTATATATAATATGTATATGTATATATATATGTAGACAGTATGGAGTATTAACTAATGTATGCTATCTAAGGTAATGTTATTTTAACCTTCGCGCAACGGGAGCTATTATTTTTTATCATTAATTTGTTAATGATAATAATGATTAGTACGTTAAGTATGTGAGTTATATTTATTTAAATAATTAAAAAAAAATAAATATGAAGTAATGTGTTGTAAAATCTATCTCTAGATGAATGTGACTGAAAGGAGAATAGAAAAGTATATAAAAATATATGTAATGACTCACCGAGTTCCATTGGATAGAGCCAGCTGTTGATGTCAAGAATGAGGTCCATCTTAAAGGACTCGGATTCACAGTGCAGACGGCTGACTGTAACAAAAAATATACCTGACATATTAATGGCTTTTTATTTACATTTAATGAGCACTGAAAGAGTTATGGATTATTATTTAATATTTTTTTTTTCATTCCGATATTTTTACCCGTGAGTCATTTCTAAATTATCGGTAATATTTATTCCCAGTGTGTATTTTATTGTGTAATTTAAATTTTTTATTTTAAATTATTGTCGATTGTTAAGTTAATTTTTTTTGTATTATTATTAATAAATAATAAAAAATTAATATTATTTTATTAGTGGTATTTTACACTTAACTGACGCCCAATCCACGCAGTCAATGACGTAATTTCTTAATATATTTCAGTGAAAAAATTAAATGTCTGGTTTTAAAAAAAAATATAACACTTAAGAAAAGTTGTTTAGGTGATTAAAAAAAAATTGAAAAATAATTTTAAGTGTAAAAAAAATAAAACAAACTGACCATATGTTAGCGGTGACCTTGAGCGGTGACACAGGTAGAAAATTCTGAGTGCTAACGAATTTTTTTCCTCAATGGACAGTACGCGAGTGCATAATTTATCGAGCTGGTAAAGATAATAATTTTTATTTTAAGTGTTAAATTATTTTAAAAGACAAAGGAAACTATAAGTCACGATTACGAATGTCGTGACGAGTATCTACAGCTGCCTCGCGGTAGAGTACTTCCTCGGGACCCGGTTCTCTCCCACTTTTAGTGCACGTTCGCCCACGCACACCCCCAGCCCTTGGGCGAGACGGCGCACGCCGGTCAATTCGAAGGGTAGGAGGACCTAGAGGGACCTACTGATGCACTTACCCCTCTTTACCCATTACTCAATATCCCATAACTCTAATAACAATAATGCTAACAATCAAAATAACAATTACTGTGACAACAATTACGATACGATAACAACAATTATTATTATTGTATTTTATTGAGGACTTGTTACCGCCACGTGTGCGCTAAATTATTTTGACATTCTTTTGGATAAATATAATTAAATAAATTACTCAACTCAATGTAATTTCAGGCATTTAGCGGCATCACAATAAAAACAAGTATTAGATAAAAATGTCGGGAATAAAAAGTGGCAGAATCCCAAGAGCCGAAAAAAAAAAAGTAATGGAAATAAAAACAAAAGTTTAAACTTTTTAGAGAATGCGAACGACATTCTAGGATTGTAAAAATAGAGGTAGAAAATTTTCACGGACAACTAATATATATATAGAGTATATATATGTATAGAGTAAAAATGAAAGGGAGAGAATAGAAAGATAATAATAATAATAAAGTGAGAAAGCGAGTGAGTGAGAGTGCGCGGGATATATATCACAACTGCGCAACGGCTGTATCCGTTATCGACCGGTTCGCTGCCGCTATAAATACTGGGCACCGGGTTCTCATCATCCACCCCCGTTATCCCTCGTGTGCCTTGAATCCTTACCCCTGTCCCTCTCTGTCTCTCAGCCAACAATCTAGTGTCGAACGCCCACTCACTCGGTCCTCCCCTGGACTCTCATCCGCGCTTTTACCCTCACCATCACTCTCCCTGATCCTCACCCTCACCCTCACCCTCACCCTCACCCTCGTCCTCACCTTCATCCTCACCCGCGCTTACACCCTCGATATTACTCTCACCCCGCGGCACTTTTGCTCGCTCGCGCATTCGCGGTCTTACTCGCTCGTGCCGCCTCCCGGCCATCCCGGGTAACTCACAGGGTGGAAAACCTTGACCTTTAACTAACAATCAAGGGGAAGTGGACTACGCTGTTGTATATAGTCCACTTCTAAAGCTCAAATCCTCATCCCATCTGGCTTCTTTTGAAAAATAATTTCGCGTTTACTTTGTATTTGTTTTTTTTTTTAGTTGCCCCGAGGTTAAAAAATAAATTCCAGCTGGAATTTTTTTCATGAAAAAACTTATCTGAGATATTTCGCGCGAGGCAGAATGACGTCTTGCGGGCTTGAATAATATTTCGCTACACAAAATTTACTGCGACAGTTAATATAAGCACTGAGCTTAGGATACGATGCCTTTGAAGGAGACTCTGCCGTGGTTCCGACTACTTTATTAACCCATTGACCGAATTCGACGGTAACGTCGGTTACAACTAGTCAGTAGTGTCGAGGGGAGAGCATGTAAGGAGTAACGGAAGTAAGTGATTGCCGTGGAATAAATAAATATGTTTAACATTTTTAATCCGTCGAAATTTATAACTTATTTATAATTATATATAAAATATATATTTTACCCTGCGGCAATTTTTTACCGATACCGTAAAATGAGACTAGGGTATTCAATAAACGTCAATCCTGCAAGATATATAATTAAATTAATGCGCTTACATGTAAAGAACTATTGACAGCTTTTAGATTAATTAATTTTGAAATATCGATCAATGCTTCCATTCTTTTATTATAAATTTAATTTTGTTCTACTGACATTAAAAATATAAAATATAAATAAAAATTGTCAATATCAAGTGTCTGCACTGCTACGGGTGTAACTACTTCTCTAAATAGCATTCGCGTGTCAACTTGACCTAGCGAAATATTTAAACTTTTTCTTTACAAAAATAAGCTGTCAATTTTTTTATTTTTGAATTAAAAAAAAAAAAATTAAATATCATTCGATTAAAAAGTCAGTTTATAAAATAAAAAATATGTTTTTACTTATGAATAAAAATATTTGCTTAAGAATTTAAAGCAACAATTGATTGTGTAATTACAAATAACTAACGTTGAACAAGTGAGCTGTATAATTAACTAATTCAAAAGCTCAAGTCTACTGTAAATTGAATCTGAACTAGCGAACTCAACATCTCTTGTCTCAATTTATTTATTTTTTTTTACTCCTCGTTCAATTGCGCAACAAATATTCTAATAAAAAATATTATAATATTTATTATCATTACTCGGAATAATTAACCGTTTGAAATTCATTTTAAAAATTACACTGATAACACAATCTCATTTTTATCTACTTAAGTCATACATATATACAAAACATATACACAAATAAATTTTTTTTAAATTTATTGCAGTCCATTAAAGCGCTTCTACACAACAATGCACTTTGTGTCAGCAAGTGAAGTTCAAACTTCAAAAAATGGCGGCAATTTATTTTAATTTACCCCCAACTTCATTATTAGACTCATATATTATATATATTTAGCGCGATAATTCAAAAATAAATAAATTGGTCTTCAGAATTTTTAAATAATTTTTTGAAAACGGAGTAGACATAAATTTGATATACAAAATTTAATTAAATTATCTACGAGATCAGTAAAAAAAAACTGTTTGATTTACTCCGTTTATTAAAAAAAAAAAATAATAAATATGCCAAAAGGGGACAGTTGTCGTGCGGACAGAAGCGGGAACTTGCGTAACATTTAATACAAGGTCACGTCGCAGCACCAAACGATAATTCATTCTTATCTCTGTTATCGGACGCAGTTGTGAGCGTTCGACCGTGTCTCGTTACCAAGAGCAACGCAGTGTGTATCAAAAAAGCATACGCTAATAAAGAAAAAAAAAAAAATACATATGCGACAATGCAAAAAAATTTAAATACTGAATATTTTACTCCGTAATTAATTACTCCAAAACAAAAACTAAATGATTACTGTAAATTTTTATCAGTAGCTAATTAATAAAATCGGTATTGTTTAAAATAAGTGATAAAAAAAAATAAAAATGAAACTTTAACAGATTAAAGCAATAAAAATTACTCGGCCACGTGATGATTCATTTGGTTTGAAACGATTTTATCGCCGAGTTTTACGAGCGTTATTTATTTCGTGACCGATTGAAACAATACACAACAACTAAAAAATAACCCGTGGAATCTAGTCGCTTTGTATCAGACATAAAGCCTCGAAAAAAATACATATATATATATACTTTTTTTTGAAACACAAAACAATGTGAGTTGAAAAAGTAACAATAGCAGGACAAAAATATAAATCCTTTTTGTGAATCCACTAAGATTCTGATTGTCCATCGATAGGTATCCTATTGAACAAAAGACATTATTCTTGGCTTATGATATCGCGGTCTACACCGACACCATACGTCGTTTATAATAAAAATAAATAAATAAATAAACAGACTCGTAGTCACATCAAACGGCTTTTTAGAGATTAAGCGATAGGCCAATAGCGTACGATATTGTCGAGTGGATCGGGGATCATCGCGATTACTAGCGAAATCCAGTCACGATTTATACATAACATTTTTTTTTTTTCTCAAAACATTTTTCCTTGTACTTGACACACAATAAAAAATAATAATGAGTAGTAATAAATATGAGTAATGACGCAGGGCTGAAATAAAATTTTTTTTATTAAATTTATAAGTTTATAATAATAATAAATAATTGTTGGTAATGTTTGCAGATCGATAGTCTGCCATGTGTGTGTGCATGTGTGTGTGCATGTGTGTGTGTGTGTGTGTGTTGAGCCCCGAGCGAATTGCACATGCTTTTATGACTAGACCTCCCGCGGGACTCATAAACCAATACGACCGACAAGAGCACAAAATGTCTGTGGAAAACTCGAGTTATTAAAAAAAAAAAAGTTAAATAAATTTAGCATGTACTGTAAAGTTGATAATGAAAATAAAAATCCAAGTTTAAATGTAAATAATGTTTATTTATCGTACCTGGAGGAATTGATCCATCTTCTTGGACGCTCTTACCCCGACTGTCTCTCCTCTCGGCTCAGCACTTTCGTCGAGTGTTACGAGGATACAGAAGACGCAATTTGGCCAACGACGCACGCACGTTAAAAAATATATAAAAAACGAAGACGGAACATGAGAAGGAGAAAGAAAATAAGAGCGGCGCTGCCGGATCTATACTCTGTACCTTACTGTACCGTATTTCATTGTCCAACATACATGTTATATATTTTCGATAAGTATATCAAAGATGTTCAAAGTCGCGAATTGATTTTTAAAGTCTACATCAAGTAATTAGCGATTGAGTTAATTAATGTGAATACTGTCGCTGTTATTGGGCGTTAACTCTTCGGAGACTCGGCAAACACTGACGAGTTTCGGGTTTCGGCTTCGCTCCACCGGCACGCCACGGCGAAAAAGCCGCATATGTACAACACATATGTATACTTAAACCATGTGTGTTATGTTATGTATAATGCGGTATATATTTTGTACAGATATGTAGTATAGTTTAAATTGGAGAAACAGAGAGAGATGGAGCTCGAGATGATGATGATGATGATGATGATGATGAAGAGGCTGAGGAAGAGGAAGACAAAGAAGACTTCAGAGTATCGTCTAGTGTGTAGAGAGTAGAGTAAAGTTTGAGGAAGAGGTAAAATAGATAGAGAACCAGATGAACAAGAGAAATAATATATGAGAGATCAGAGAATAAAACGCGAAGATGATAGTCCCGGCTGCCTTGGCACTGACAGTGGCCCTCGCGCCTAGCAACACGAAGGCCGAACAGAACTGCTGTGACGGTGAGCAGCACGGAACAGAAACCAGCCGGCTGGTTCAACGTTGTCCCCTTCTACTTTAAACAACTACTCATTTTAGCATTAGTGTTGCTTATATATCCACATATATGGGACATATATCCACTTTAATGCCGTGGTTGTTCTGTCCAACGGATCGCATTTGCACACACACTTGTCCCTACCATTCGCCATCGCACATAATCATCACACGTAACATATGTCACATTCGTACCACTGCTTAACTCAAAGATTTCATCTTTTTCTCAATCGTTTGCCATTTACCCGCCCTGAAATTCGCATACATGGTTGCAATCAATACGAGCGACGTCAGTCTAATTTCGCTAATTAGCGGATTTGAGCCCGGGTTGGGATTCGAGAAAAATTTTAAGGATTTCTGTAAACGTAATTACGTTTAAATTAATTTGCATGGCATAAGTATATGAGTACGGATAATTAAATGTTCTTTATCATAAATTCACAAGGTTATAATGAGTGCCGAGTGGTGCTCTCAGAGTTGTCTGAACGAATCAACGTCAGCTTTCACGGGCTTTTGCATTATTACCTTCAGAACATGGCTTAAGTTATACATGTATATGTACTTAATGTACTGCAGTGGTTCATATTCATCTATTATATGCATATGTACATGTATACATATATATCCTTTGTCATGTGCGCCTGTGTAAAAGCAACTTCTGCTTGGATAATTTTTTGAAAACATTGTCAACGAGTTTGCTACTATATTTTGTATGAAATATATGAATGTAGATTTTTTAATAGGAGAATGTATACATATATATTTTTTTGTGTACAGTTTTGCTTCAATCAACCCTATGTCCATCAGTAAAACCGGCCTTTGCACCCTTCGTTTTATTTTTTATTATTATTGTTATTATTATTATTATATACTCTTGTGTACCACATCCATGATGAAACGACGAGAAATGATCTCTCTTACTCTCCCCCGTAACTGTCCCAGTTTTCTCACATGACTAGATCAATAATCTCATTTACAAATTCTCCTCATGTAATTTTATTTTTTTTTTTCTGAAGTTAACAGACAATTAACAATTTTCGGATTTTTTGTTCAATCATTTAATTAAAAAAAAAAAATAAAATAAAATTAAAAAATGCACATGTAGAAAATTTTAAAAACTATAGGTGCAATTTTTTAAAATGTATCGTTTTTTAAAAATCAACAAATTAGTAGACATCGACTAATTTCAGTATCATAATTAAAATGAATGATCCTGAAGTTAGCAGACAATTAAAATTTTTTTGATTTTTTTTTCAACAAATCAATTACAAAAAAAAACAAAAACTAAAAATATCCACATGTAGAAAATTTTTAAAATTACAGGTGCAAATTTTTTAAATATTCTTAGTTTTTACAATTTATCGCTTAAAAAAAAGTCAAAAAATTATTAGACGTCGGCTAACTTTAGTATCATTTAAAATGATCCTGGTAAGCAGACAATTAATAATTTTCGAATTTTTTTTAGAACCATTTAATTTAAAAAAAAAAATAAAATAAAAAAATGCACATGTAGAAAATCAAAAAAACTGTAGGTGCAATTTTTTAAAATATTTATTTTTTTAATAATTTACCGTTTTGAAAAAAATCAAAAAGTTATTAGACGTCGGGTAACCAGTATCATTTTTTTTTCGAATATTGACGTAATTCAAAAACTAAAAAATTATATGGAGCAAAGAACTGTATACATTATCATGAAGAAAATATTTTTCTGAAGCTGAGCACAGAATAGTTGAATAAATGTATCGAGTCCGTACGGCACCTGCATGTTGTAACAAAATAATCTTAGAAAAAAAATTTTTATCTCAACAATCGCCTGCATCTCGATCTCTAACGTCATTGCGCAGAATATGCAGACTTTAGTTGACTATATAATAGTACGGTTTAAATACTATTGTAATGCATGTACGTATGAGTGGACTGATATATTATTAGAGATCAGTACACGTGTGTAAGAGACGAGAATAAAAAAATGAAAATAAAAACACGGAAAACATGGATCACGTTACGACACGAGCACGTGACTTAAAGCTCACGGTTCATGTTACCGACTTAGATATTATGTTCGATCTTAATTTTTACTTGGCTATTTTATTGGCGTCTAGCCGTACATCGTAATCACTTAAGTGCATGCTAGTAAAAAAAATATTTGCAAACGGATATTTTTTTAAATGTAAAAACACTAAATATTCCTGCGGTTAACCGCGACATTGGTCGTTTTGCAGAAAAAGTAACTTAATTATAGCGATATCCTGGGCAAACTACAAATTATCACACAATCAACGTACCAGAAACTTTGACATTAATTATAATTATAATTATAATTAATAGTAATAATAATAACAATAATCGTATCGTATAATTACGGTAACGAGATAATTAATTTTACCACGTGAATTTGTAAGAAAAATTTAATTTTTTTTATATCAAGTTCTATAAATATCATTGATTTTAAGCCGGTGTTTAATGTTAATATGGCAATTAATTTATTAAGGATTAAATTTAAATAATTTATTATTTTATTTTTGTAGCTGAGGTAAGATCGATAGTATAAAAAAATTTTTTACTACCCAGTAATAATTTTAACTGAAGAAAAAAAAAATCCTCTGAATTTTATTTAGTTACATAATTTTTTTACAAGCCAGCAGAAAATAAAACGGAGTGAATTTTTTTTTAATTCCCATTTTAAATTTCAATTAATAAATTGATCTAATAAATTTTTTTTAAATAAAATAAATGCGAGTACTGCATTAAGCAGTCGATAATTTGAAGTTTAAATAAAATTAAGAGCATAAAAAAAAACTCTCAGCATCCAAGTAATATCAATATATGTATAAAATAATAATAATAATATACCCGGTTCTGCATTTCCCCGTCGAGATGACATCTCCAGTGCGACCTTGAAGCCAAGTGTGACCTTGACCGTGTCAGTCCCCACCAGAATCATCAGCATCAGCAGCAGCAACGAGTACACCGTTGGCGAATACGAGTTTTACCCCTCTCTAAATTCACTCTCCTTCCTCCTTGCCACCGGTTCTCAATGTGTACCCCAACACTAGAGTACCAGTGCAACATACGTACACATATCCGCGGTACAAAACGGCAAATGCGATGTTGCTTTGGCGCTGATGCTATGCGCTGCTGCGGGCAGATCGCTGCATCGACCGGCCCGCAGTAACCCCCGTCCAACCGATCTCTCCTCCTTATCCACCCTCACTATCACATGCATATGAAATACAAACTTCAGTACCAATACCAGTACCAGTCCCAGTATTAGTACCAGTACCAGTACCAGCGCCAGCACCAGCACCAGTACCAAGACCAACACACCGACAATAATGATATCAGATAAAGCAAAACGTAAACGCTTGCCAAGAACTACCAAAGACACAACTATACCACCAGGAATATACAGAACTAACCCTCGTCTTATACTTCCTTCCTTCCTCCCTCACTCTCTTCTATCATCAGACCACCCTCTGCTGTAAGGTTCCATCTAGACCCACTAACACCCATCTAACTTCATATATATGTGTATTTATGTGTGCATCGAGCTCAAGAGATTCTAGGTTACACGTGGAAATAGAAAAAACATATATTATATATCCGTACCCTCCTTGGGGACGCAATGAAATACTAAAAAAATTTACGACGCGAAAAATCTTTGTATTTATGTCAATAGTTTAAGATACAAATATATATATACATATGAATACAGATGTAGATATATATATGTATCAGAATGTCTATCGAATCGACTAGATTCCATCTCGTGACTCACTGGGTCGTATGATAACGAGCGAGACTCCCCTGAGATTTTTAATATTTCTCTCTTTATATATTTATACTTGTGTTGCGGTTATTCATAAATTTATATTTATATTTATATTGTGTTATTTATTTTATTCTGCTTATTTTAGCAGCGGAAGAAAAATTTTTTCCTAACGACTGAGACTCTTTTTCCTCAAGATTATTTAATCTTCATATATATGTATATGTTTTTTCCTCTATGTTATAAATGTAATGTCGCCTACACTCAGCTGACGCAAGAGCCAGAGTACTAACGATTCAGTTGTGCATCATTGCGCAATCTTAAATGTTTACTTTGCGGAAAAATCTTTCATATTAACGGATATTAATTTTTTTAACGTTTTTATCATGAACTTCAAACAAATAATTATTTTTAGCCGCCTAAAAATAAATCAAAAAGTTATTGATACAATTTCTCTTTAATCATTAAAGTAATTTTTTTTTCTTTTAACTTTTCCGGTCGAGCTTTCAAGGGACTTTTGTTTAACTTCTGATTCTGAGTGCTTGAGACTCTTTGATATATATTTCAAAAAAAAAAATTTTATATTTTTTAATTACAATTACACTTTAGAATTTTTCTGTAAAGAAAGAACGATCTTGAAGTTAGCAGACAATTAACAATTTTTGAATTTTTTTTTCGTCAATTTAATTATAGAAAAAATAAAAAAATGCACATGTAAAAAATTTAAAAAAATATAGATGCAATTTTTTTAAATGTATCGTTTTTAAAAAATCAACAAATTAGTAGACGTCGGCTAATTTCAGTATCATAATTAAAATGATTCTGGTTAGCAGACAATTAACAATTTTTGAATTTTTTTTTCGTCAATTTAATTTAAGAAAAAATAAAAAAATGCACATGTAGAAAATTAAAAAAAATATAGGTGCAATTTTTTTAAATGTATCGTTTTTAAAAAATCAAAAAATTAGTAGACGTCGACTAATTTCAGTATCGTAATTAAAATGATTCTGGTTAGCAGACAATTAACAATTTTTGAATTTTTTTTTCGTCAATTTAATTTTAGAAAAAATAAAAAAATGCACATGTAGAAAATTAAAAAAAATATAGGTGCAATTTTTTTAAATGCATCGTTTTTAAAAAATCAAAAAATTAGTAGACGTCGACTAATTTCAGTATCGTAATTAAAATGATCCTCGTTAGCAGACAATTAACAATTTTTGAATTTTTTTTTCGTCGATCTAATGTTAGAAAAAATAAAAAATTAAAAAATGCACGTATAGAAATTTAAAAAACTACAGGTGCAATTTTTTAAATATTTTTTTTTATAGTTTATCGTCTAAAAAAAATCCAAAAAGTATTAGACGTCTGCTAACTTCAGTATCATGGTTAGAAGACAATTAACAATTTTTGAATTTTTTTTTCCACAATTCAATTTAAAAAAAAAAAAAACCAATAAAATGCACATGTAGAAAATTAAAAAAGCTATAGGTGGAATTTTTTGAAATATTTTTTTAAATGTATCGTTTTTAAAAAATCAAAAAATTAGTAGACGTTGACTAATTTCAGCAAAAATTAAAATGATTCTGGTTAGCAGACAATTAACAATTTTCTAATTTTTTTTTCAACCATTCAATTTAAAAAAAAAAAAAACTAAAAAAATGCACATGTAAAAAATTAAAAAAGCTATAGGTGCAATTTTTTAAAATATTTTTTTAAATGTATGGTTTTTTAAAAAAACCGAAAATAAGCAAACGTCAGCTGATTTCAGTATCATAATTAAAAGTATGAAAAAAAAATCATAATGATTAATTAGATTACAGGATAATTATGAATACATAATAAAAAAATCCGTAGCTGACATAACATTTAATTTAAAGTCAACATGTGACAGTGATACCACTAAGTAGATTTTTAAATGATAAAAAAAATATCAAGTGCTGAATCATGATTTACAAATATATGAAAACAAAAACCTGTATTATTTAGTTCAAGGTTACTGGAATGTATTCAAACACAAAATATATACATATATATACTTAAATATGTTTATATACATATACAAATATGTGTACATACGTGGGCGGTTGTTACCAGAAAATGACGCGTTCCCGGCGAGTGTCGATAGAATCATAATTTTGCGGCAGAAAATAAAAACAACCAGCGGTTTTTACTCATCAGCAACTCAGTAAACTCATCAATAATAAATTTAAAAAAACAAAATAAACTTACCCCTGTCAAATTTTTTTCCTTCAGGATCGATGTCCTTGACGTTAAAAATATCTTCAAACAAGACGCCCGCCATTTTACAAACTTTTGTTGTCAGCTGATTCAAAACCGTATTTATTTTAAAAAGTACCCGGTACTTATATTTATCATATTGATCATCACACTAACAATTGTTATTTAAAATTTCTTTTATTAATTAACACAAGTTATTATTTAATTAAATAAACAAATAAATTTTATAAAAATATTCTAATTCAAAACTAAGTTATTATGCGTAAAAAATATTAAAATGTAATTAAATATTCTATTATTTGACTTTTAAATTCCTGAGAGTGAATTAGCAGCCATCAGACAAATTTACAATTAAAAATAAGTAGAGTAAATAATTTTAAAAAATATATTTTCAAAAAATGCACTTATTAATTTCAAAATTTTTTAAATGCGCATTTTTTAAAAATTTAATTTTATTAATTATCTACTCTATTTATTTATAATTTAAAATTTGTTTGATGCCTGCCACATTCACACTCATTTAAATTCGATAAAATTTTTTCGACTAATTGTAGATAAATAAAATTATTTAGGTTTTTAATTGAAGCTAGTAAAAGTAAATAATAAAATAATTTCTAAGTTAATAGAGATTTAATTTAGTGGTAATTAGCACTCTTAGACATTGATCGAATGCTGTACAGACAGCAAGACCAGTTTTGTCTGGACACCAGTCGAGTGAACTGACTGGTTGGGATGATATCACACTATTTTGTAATAAATCGACACTACCGACTACTCCATGGGCTACACCATCAGCGTCCGTTTGTTTTCTTTTCTCCGGATAGTTACTGTAAATTTAATAAATTATGTTCATTTATTTGTGTAATCAAAACCTAAGTAATTAATTAATTACTTACTACTTCCAAAGACACAATGAACCGCTACCGCCACAAGTCATAAATATTTCACGGTTCTGTGGTAAATGTTTGACCAACCAAACTGTGGATTTATGAGCCTGAAAAACATTTTTAAAATTAATTTAAAATCATGTCCTGATTCACTTTACAAAATTATAAATTAATAGGGAGGTGGATGGTCAATTAAAACTTAGAATTTAATTTTTACCATAAATTTGGGTTTCGTTCCTTTACTGGGACTTTAGCATACGATCGTTACTAAAAAAGTCCCAATAAAGGGACAAAGTCCAATTTGTAGTAAAAATTAAATTATAAATTTTAATTTACTACCCAACTCCTTATCATTTTTTAATGATCCTGAAGTTAGCAGACAATTGACAATTTTCGAATTTTTTCTTCAACCATTTAATATAAAAAAAAAACTAAGGATATGCACATGTAGAAAATTTAAAAACTCTAAGTGCAATTTTGAAAAATATATATTTTTTTAATTTGTCGTTTTTTAATAAATCCAAAAATTATTAGACGTCGACTAACTTCCATTTCATGTCCAGGTCAATTCAATAAAATGATAAATTCATAGACAGTAAATTCAAATTTCAAATTTTTCAGCAACTGGTCCAATAAAGAGACGAAACGTCGAATTTCCTGTCAAAATTAAATTATAAATTTGAATTTACTGTCAACCTTCCTATGAATTTATCATGATCCTGAAGTTAGCAGACATTTAAAAATTTTTGAAGTTTCGTATTTCAACAAATCAATTGCAAAAAAATAAAATATAAATATACACATGTAGAAAATTTAAAAAACTACAAGTGCAATTTTTTCAAAAATTTTTTTTTTATGTTTTATCGTCTAATAAAAAAATCCAAAAATTATTAGACGTCTGCTAACTTCAGTGTCATGAATTTATCATTTTCTTAAATTTATTGAGACTAATTTAATAAAAAAAAAAAATGTCCAGCTTTAGGAGCAGACTAGAGAGAACCAAAGGCATAGAGAACTCACTTTTTCAGTTAAATAAGCAAATCCTCTTTTCGGATGTTGGGTTCTGAGATCAAATAAATAAAACTTGGACTCGAGAGTCGTGGCGACGAGTTTATTCATCGGAATATCATTTCTATCAAACTCCAGAGCACAGACTCCATTTTTCAAATTACTTTCCCAGCGTAAAGACATTGCTTTGAGATCAAACATCTTGACATCCCCATTGTCGTAACCAGCAGCAACGACCCGCTCTTCAGAATTATAGGAGTTGCCAAAAGCAACCGACCAACAGTCCCGCCTGTTGTCACCTTCTTTGGGTTCAAACACAGCCACAGGTCGGCCTTTTTGTCTCTGGTCCCAGACCTTGACGCTGCCATCCCGAGACCCGGTGACAATCTCAGGCGCTCCGTGGCCGACACTCTGTCCTCCTACGCCATCAATTGCGTTTATTATTTCGCTATGAGCGTTTGCTGAATAAATTGGTACCGAAGGGTCTTCTAGATTATATACATTTAATTTTCCCTAGAAAAATCAACAGTAAATTAAATAAACCTGGGAATTATGGAGGGATTCTTTACTCACTTTAAAATCTCCGGTTGCTAGAAAACGGTCTCGTAAACTGGACGCTTTGAATGTCCCGCATTTCATTGGATTTGAACGTTCAATACTTTTTACAAGCTTCAGTTGTCCGCTGGAGACTTCATAAATTTGTATTACTCCAGACCCACGAGGTTTGGATCCCATAACCACAAACTTTGCGCTGCAGGGTATCCATTTTGCGTCGAACAGCGAGTAGTCGACAGACTTTTCAATATGACAGATTATCTGCGGCTTATCTAATTTGTTCATTATTATTTATTTATATATTTATAAATATCCGCTCTTCTGAGAATCACTACAATCGATTCAGGAAATTTAAGTGTCAGTTATTTGTGTTTGAAGTTTCTAAGCATCCATAACAAAACAAATTTCAGCGCCATCTGGTGCGGACAATTTGTTGCGCAGTTATGTAGATTGCGCGCAGCGTCGTTATCAAACATGGCCGCTAATTATTGGGAAAATTAAATAATTGATATTTAATATAAACTATTAGCCATTAAAAAATACCATAATTTTCATTGCAGTGAAATGCTGTGATCTTGAAGTTAGCAGACAATTAAAAATTTTTGAATTTTTTTTTAAACCAATTAAAGACACAATAAAATTAAACTAAAAATATGCACACGTAGAAAATTTAAAAAACTACAAGTGCACTTTTCTGAAATGTTTTTTTTTTTTATAATTTATCTTTTTTTTTTAAATCCAAAAATTATTAAACGTCTGCTAAATTCAGTATCATAAAAATGATCCTGAAGTTAACAGACATTAAAAAATTTTTGAATTTTTATTTTTCAAAAAATCAATTGCAAAAAAATAAAATGAAATAATGCACATGTAGAAAATTTTTAAAACTACAGGTGCAATTTTTTACAATATTTTTTTTTCTATGGTTTATTGTCTGAAAAAAAATTCAAAAATTACTAGACGTCTGCTAACTTCAGTATCATATCATAAAATGCTGGGATTTATTTTAAAATTTAATTCAATTTTTTTTTAGACACAAACTGTCATGATTTTGTATTTAAAATAAATTTTTTAAATTACTATCCTATGGTGGCAAGTAAAATTTTTTGTCACGGCGGAAACAAATTTTGTGTAGATTTCAAAAAAAAAAAAATTTAATTTAAAATTTCAGGGCAGAGAAAAGTTAAGAATTTTTTAATTTTTTAAGGGCAATCTTACAAAGTCCCCCCCCCCACCTTAAAAAATTTTTAATGACAACTGTCACAATCGTATCAAAATTTTATCAATCAATTAAAAAAAAATTTAATTATTAATTTAAAAAAAAAGGCAATTTCGCTGAGGTACAGAATTTTAAAAAATTAATGCGAATTTTAGCAGAAGATGAAAGCTCATGATACTGAAGTTAGCAGACGTCTAATAATTTTTGGTTTTTTTTTAGACGATAAGCCTGAAAAAAAAAAGTTTGAAAAAATTGCACCTGTAGTTTTTAAAGTTTTCTACATGTGCATGATTTTAGTTTTTGTTTTTTTGTAATTGATTTGGTGAAAAAAAAAAAATCCGAAAATTACTAATTGTCTGCTGACTTCAGGATCATGAAAGTTCAGTATATTCTATAATTAGAGTCACAGTCATCTAGTGAAAAAGTAATAATTAAAAATAATAATAAACGATACCGTCTTGTAAATATTCAAGTCTTTTAAAAAAAGGCCTCATTAAAATTAATGGATCTGAGTCTAGAGTTATCGCTCCCTTTAATCCTAGACACTAGTGATGAAAAATTAATTTACAAAATAAGTAAAAAATTTATTAAAATATCAATACATTAATCAATTAATTACAATCTAAAATTAACCGCCTTTTTTTACAATATCAAGAAACTAATTATTCATCATTATCACTGTCCTCAATGTCTATGTGATCCTCTTCCTGCTCTTGATCATCTCCCTCAGTCTCTTGAGGATTAGCATCCTGCCCATCAACCGGATCTTGGACTCCTTCAATTTTCTTCTTAAACTGACTGAGACAAATCATAAGATTTTTTTCATTCCTCTTTAGCTGCAAAGAAATTAAATTAATTAGCAGAGTATCAAAAAGTAATTAACATTAAAAAAAAAAGACTTACATCAGCTGCAATCTCATCAATGGTAGTAATTAAGTCCTGCTTCATCTGATCGCTGGTGATGTCGACATTGAGATGCTTCAAAGACTTGAGAAGAACACTTCGATCGATGTCATTATCAGAAGTGAGGGCCTCAGCAAGAATGGCAACAGCCAAATTATTATGAGCACTATGATCCTTAGCTATTCTTGAACGCGCGCAGTCAATTATCTGCAGAATAAAGCCTGCGACGTTCTCCAACTCAATAGCAAGAAGAGGACTTTCATTGGGCGCATGGCTGATTGTACGCAGTGTCGGCATAAAGGTTCGTTCTAATACGTCCTGGCTGTTTTCAACATTAGGGTACAATGAAAAAAAAGTCCTCAGAGTGTTGAGTAGTTGAGTAGCGCCCTCATTCGCAGGATTGAACAGCATGATAACCAGCCGTGATACCAAGTTAACACTGGACAGTCTTTGAGCGAGTAGCAATTTGCACAGACCTTCCGTAGCAATAGTGCGGATGCTATCGTCGGTGTTGTCACACAGAGCAGTTATGATGGTAATGAAGTTTTTATCTTGATTTTCCGACAGCAAGCTCAGCCCCGATATACTTTCCGAGGTCTGGGTATGCAAGCGGTTAGACGTTCGTCCTTTTCTGCTCCTTCTGCTCAGATCAGTGGTTTCATTCGTACTCGTCTCATCATTTTTACAATCAAACGTTTCAAGACCATAGCGGATCAATAAATCAAAGACAACTTTCAAAGATTCTATACAAAAGTCAACATTGACTTCTTCATGAGTGAAGATCAGAAGGTAGTGCCAGAAACGCTCTTTAGCTAACTGCTCATCTAGCCATAAAAATATCCCATTTGTTTTCAGCGTAAGCAGCTGGACCTCCGCGTCTGTGTGATTGAGACTAGGAAGCACCAAGTTATCGTAAAGACTTCTCAGTATTGAATTAAGTGTAGTCACTGAGGTAACTTGGACCATACAGCAAGCGATGGTCAAGCATCTCATCATCGTGTCTGGATCGTCCTTCTGTTCAATATTTTCTTCTTCCATCATAACAATCGGATTTACCGCCAACTCTTTTACTTCCTTCTGCAGCTCAATTATCTTCTCTTTTATCTTTTGGGCTTCGATGAAATCTTGCTCTGCAGTCTTGCGGTACATCTCATTTTCCAGCGAACGCAACTCAAGTTGTTTTTTCGACTGCAACATTTTACGTTGATGCTGCTCTTCATCAGACAATTGTTCAATCACGACATTTGGTTTCGTTGAAGGCGATCGTATCTCGCTGATGATGTGCGTCAGCCGTTCCACGCGTCTGTCAACATCCGGTTCAACTTTTTCATAATAAAGAGTAATCAGCTCAATAATACTAACTGGGCATTTTTCAGACTGTAGAGTCTCCCGGATCAATTTGTCGAGATTTCTCCTGCCAACTTCATCACTCAGGTCGTAAACCATAGCGATTTTGTACAACTGACAGAGGATAAAAACCTGACAGCTTTGTTTCATGGCATTGGAACTCGTGTTGCTCATCATCGTCTGGTACTCAAGAATGTAAGCGCAAAATTTCGACAGCTCGGGACGACACTCGTCAAGTTTTTCTTCACAAGATTCTTTATTAAGATACTCAATCAAACATCTCCAGTACAAAGCGGTCTCGCTCGTCAACTCATCAATCGGAATTAACTTTCTCTCCTCATCCAGCGGAATCTGCTTGATCAACTTGTCCCGTTCCGTTCTTCCAAATATCACATTTAATACCTTTATCGAAGTACTTTCAAATGTCTGGGCCTCCAGAGCTTCAAGTAACTTTGGATAATTCTTATCATAATGGTCACACCACTTGTCCAGCATGCCCAGTGCTGCTGTTCGTACCATAGAAGAATCATCACTCAGCCCCTTCTGCATGAACTCCACACGATGTCTTATAGAGAATACATTAACAGAGACTTTGCTCAGGTACAAATATGCTGCTTTGCGAACATGATGATTGATGTCGTCAACCCTACGGATAACTTCGTTTATATTATGGCGGGTTACACTCATGCATTGAATGACAGCAACGCGTACATCAGCACAAGGATCGCGATTCATGTGGTATTTGTACAGACGTTGGATATGACACTGCTCATTATTGGGTTCCTGAAGACGTCCCATTGCATACATGACCTGCGTGCGAACCTTTGGTGCTCTATCTGTGCAACGTGCTATCAATGCTTTTTGAATGCTGTCCAAGACATAATCGTCGACGATAGCGTTGTCCGGCATAGACTTCAACATTTTATCAATCAGCTGACACACGTGGTACCGCACATGCTTACTTGTCGCCTCGACTATCTTTAAGCAGTGATCCAGTATCTTCAACGCGAACGCTGACAAAGATACATTTTCGGCGTCATCCTCTTCATCGGCTCGAGAGTCTTCAGCATCTGGGTCGGGTGGTAAACTCATGGCGAATGTCACCACAAAATCTAATGCGTTGATTACATTTTTGCTGTTCTCTTTGGCTGCCAGGAATACTTGCATGAATTTTATGAAAATTTCAGTAAATTTGTTGAGATCATTCTGTAAAATAGGTCATGATAAATTAGATTTTTGTCAGCAAGTTCAGGGGCCAGTTTTTCAGACCGGGTTTTATTTATTGGATATTTCAGCAATAATTTAAGCCCGGATTTAAAATAAATTTGGTTTGAAAAAAACTGATGCTAAATAATTGTGATACTGAAAGTAGCAGCCATTGAAAAAATTTATTTATTTTCAATAAACAAAATAAATATTGACAGGAAAAAATTTTAGAAAATGCATCTGAAGAAGTTTTAAAAATTTTCTTGTGTCTTTTTTTAAATTTTGCTGATGACAATCAACTTGGGAATTAAAAACGAGTGTGAATGTAGCAGACATCAGACGTATTTAAAATTGAAAATAAATAGAGTAAATAATTTTTAAAAAATGCACTGATTAATTTTTTAATTTTTTATGATACTGAAGTTAGCAGACGTCTAATAATTTTTGGATTTTTTGTTAGACGATAAACCAGAAGAAAAAAAATATTTGATAAAATTGCACCTGTAGTTTTTAAAATTTTCTACATGTGCATATTTTTATTTTATTTTTTTGCAATTGATTTGTTGGAAAACGAAAATTAAAAAATTTTTAAATGTCTGCTAACTTCAGGATTATAATTTTTTAAATGTGCATTTTTTAAAATTTAATTTTACTAATTATTTATTCGATTTGTTAATAATTTTAAATTTGTCTGACGTCTGCTACATTCACACTCATGAATTAAAAACAATAAAATTATCAGATGTCGGTTACTTTCAGTGTCACAAATAATTAATGTAATTAAAAAAAAAAATTACTCACATTATTTATAACTTTTGTTAATTTTTCTACATATTTTTTGTGACATGTCTTGCTGACCTGGACATTATCAAAAGTGTCCCGTATTATTTCTGTGATTCTTTTTTCTGCTGCCGACATCTTGATATTTCATGCAAAAAAATTATCTCTTCCTTTTATAAATAACCGCCAGTTTTTAATTAATCATTAGCACTAATTTATAAGCATATACATTAATTATTACTATTAATATCTACTATTTACTATCATAAAAAACACCCGGCGTCATTGCTTACACAAACTAGCCTCCAAACATCGAAGTCCGTTAGAAAAAATTCAAATAAATTTCAATGCTACCAACTGCTCAGATTAATTTTTGACATTTTAAATAAAATCAACATTTCAAATAATTATCTGTCAGATAAACAGTCAAAGTTAATTATTAATTAAATTTTTAATTGATCACTTGGTAATTAAATTATTTATTTGTAAATTTATTTAAACTGAGAATTTTTTTTAAATTATTTGAAGACACGTTCAAAGTAGAGGGCGCCAAAAAAATATTTATGATAGTAAACAACTTCAGAGTTTTGTTGCAGATAAAAATATATATGATATTGTTGTTTTTAAATAAATATATTATTTATTTATTTAAAATTTTTGACAAAAGAAAATAATGAATTTGAATATTTTTAAATCGAACGATTTGAATTAAACGACATGAGTTTATTGGCTGAGGAATTTTTAACAGAGGTAATTTTTTTACTGTAATGGTTACATATATAAATAAACAATATGTAAATATATATATTTCTGTATAAAATAATTTGTTAACTGATAATTAATTTTTGAAGGTCTGTGGCCCGCCGCCAATTTTATCGGACATCAGAGACGAACTTTGCGAGTACATCGAGTGCCCAGAGAAACTACCGATTCACCAGGTAGAGAATGTCCAGCTGTACTGGCCACGTGAGCCGGATATTTTGTCGCTTCTCGAGTACGATTTGTCTCCAGTTGGTACAGTGCTCAAGTATGACCGGGACCCAATAACTGGACGCATTACGCATATGAGAGAAGATGTTCTTCAGGGAGCTGGGGAAAATGCGAAAAATTCAATGTCTATGTCACGAGCACCTGGTCCACCGATGGAAGGCGTCCAAGGTCTTATTGAAGCCTCAGTTTATCAATCATCGTCTTAAATTATTATTTTTAAAGCCTTTTATATTAAATTCGCAGGTAATTCGAGTAACTTTCCCTTCTGGCCTGGTGGTTTCGATGAGCCGGAAGTGCTGAAGACAGTCTCGGTGTCGGACCTGGATCTAGAAAATAATTTACGGACTCTGGCAAAAGGTTTCCAAGCGGGCGTAGAATTTTCCAGTGACAATTTCACCCCCAAGGATGCTGTCAAAAATGATTTCAAGAACCAGCACAAAAAAAAACCAAAGCTCAAGTTGGAGAAAGTAAATTTAATGGCGATTGTAAATGAGGAGGGAAATAAATTGGGTCTTTGGTCGTCCTCGAGTTCCTCAGAAACGGAGCAGATTAAAAAATTCGACGATACTGTTGCGAATCTTGACGACATCGATGACTTGGTGATAGACGACTCGCATATCCCAGTGCTTAAACTCGTCGAGAAACCAAAATCTATGCAAGCCGAGTGGGCTGAACAGCTGGACGTGTCGATACCCGTTCCAGATTTTGACAAACGTGTGCCAAAGCCAGCCATCACTTTTGATTACGAGCTGGACACATTTCAAAAGCAGGCTATTATTAAGCTGGAAGAGGGCTGCAATGTCTTTGTCGCTGCTCACACTTCCGCTGGTAAAACAACCGTCGCCGAGTACGCTATTGCGCTCAGTCAGAGACACATGACCCGTGTCATCTACACATCTCCAATAAAAGCCTTGTCAAACCAAAAATACCGGGACTTTAAACGTAACAAACACTTTGAGAGCATCGGTTTGGTGACTGGAGACATGCAGATCAACCAGACAGCAAATTGTTTAATCATGACCACTGAAATTTTGCAGACGATGCTGTACAACGCGTCAGAAGTCCTGCGTGATCTCGAGTACGTAATCTTCGACGAAGTCCATTACATCAATGACGAGAATCGCGGTCACGTTTGGGAAGAAATTGTTATTCTTTTACCCCCAAATGTTAATATTGTTATGTTATCAGCGACTGTTCCAAATCCTCTGATATTCGCCAACTGGGTTGGTAATATCAAGAAGCGTAAAATGTTCGTAATAAGTACATTGAAACGGCCGGTACCGTTGAAACACTACTTATACACTGGTACCGATGGCAAGACACGTAACGACAGGTTCCTGGTGCTGGACGGCGAAGGACAATTCAACTTGGACACCTGGTACAAAGTCAAGCAGCTCAAAGACTCGAAGAAAAAAAATCACCAGGACCCCAAGAAAGACAACAGACGCATACAGATGACGCCTAAGCAAGAGAAGACGATGTGGGAAGCTTTTATAGCTCATCTTAAAGAGCACGAGAAATTACCAGTCGTCATATTCACTTTGTCCAGAAACCGGTGCGATATGAACGCAGATTCATTGACGTCAGTCTGCCTGACTACGGAGACTGAGAAAGGACACGTGAGAGCTTTCTTTAAAAAGTGTATCAAGCGTTTGAATGACGCGGATCGTGAACTGCCGCAAATAAAACGGATGGAAAGTCTGCTGGAACGAGGTATTGGTGTCCACCATAGCGGGATCCTGCCTATCCTGAAAGAAATAATCGAGTTATTGTTTCAAAACGGTGTTGTTAAATTACTCTTTGCTACAGAGACATTCGCGATGGGTATCAACATGCCCGCGCGTACTGTCGTCTTCGACTCGATACGGAAATTCGACGGCAAACAATTCCGCGGACTGCTGCCCACGGAATATATTCAGATGGCCGGACGTGCTGGCCGACGTGGACACGATAAGTCGGGTACCGTAATAATAATGTGTAAGACAGAGGTACCGCATTTTATGGACCTGAAAGCGATGATGTGCGGCGAGCCGCAGAACCTACAGTCACAATTTAAAATAACTTACTCTATGGTACTGAACTTGAGACGAGTCAGTGAGTCGGTCAGTGTCGAGGACATGATGCGTAGGTCATTCAAAGAGTTGTCATTAATTACTGACATCACTAAACGGAAGACCGAGTTGAATGAAGTGGAAGAAGCGCTGGCTAAACTCCCACCGGAGACTGAATTCCAGAAACAACTGTCTGAGTTCTATAATCTAGCGATGGAGTACATCACCGAGTGGCGAGGACTCAGTCCGCTTTTATTCATGGGAAAAAAAGTTTCAAAAGCTTTGATGCCTGGTAAAGTACTGATCATATCATATATGCATCATTATTACAAGCTGGCTGTGCTGCTGAACGTAAGTCAGAAGCGGGAGGAGGTGGAGTACGGGGTGCTGTGTTTAAAAAATTCAAATGAGTCCCGGGAGAAACTCAACAAACCAGAAAACTGGTACAGGATTTTATCCCTGACTAGAAGAACTGTCTTCGTACCTGAAGGAGTGCCGTCACACGAGTATTTAGTAATTAAATCAGAAAATATAAATGAAATAACGAACTGCGTGGTCGGTACCGACTGCAGTCTGGTACTGAAAGACTGCGAGAAACGCAAGATATCGCGGTTCCAAAATGACCCACCTAGTCCATCGTGCCAGGCTGCTATCCAGGACCTGATATCCCTGTCGCTGATGACTCGCTCTTCTTTGAAGGTTCTCCAGCCTTATCTAGAACCACCGGTTTCCCATCCAGAGCTCGTTCCCAGATCAAAGTACCTCGCCCAGCTAGAGAGGAATATCGCCCAGACAAAAGTGTCCGAGCTGCCGAATTTGGAGCAACACTTTGAGGCCGTCTTCGAACGCAACGAACTCGAACGTCGTCGACGCGAGCTAGAGTTCCAATTAAGTGACGAGAGTCTCGCTCTTTACCCAGAGTACGTCAACAGAGTCAAGGTATTGAAGACACTGGGGTACATTGACACCGACGATAGAGGTAATTTTTTTATTTTGCATATCTGCTGATAATTTAAAACTCATCGATAAATTATTTTTAATTGCAGTCACTTTGAAAGGTCGCGTGGCATTAGACATGGGTACTCATGAGTTATTGATCACAGAATTAGTTTACCGTAATATTTTAACAAACTTGCAGCCAGCAGAGATAGCCGCCCTTCTGTCTGCTCTAGTGTTCCAACAAAAAACAGAAAACGACCCGGAGCCAAAACTATCAGTACTCAAAGAAGTAAATAAAATTTATTTATTTAATTAATTATCAACATATTTATTTATTATTATTATAATTATAAAACCTAGTAGTTGTATAAGTTAATTAACATTATTATTATTTTTTTAGACAATGAAAACAATGATAGAGATACGTCAGGAGATAGAATCTATAGAACTGCAGTATGGAATGGAAACAGTAGAGCCACTTAACTTCGGTCTAGTGGAAGTTGTTTATGAGTGGGCTCGTGAAGAGTCGTTTGCTAAAATAATGGAGCTAACAGACGTCCAAGAGGGCATTATTGTCCGTTGCATCCAGCAATTAAACGACACACTAAAGGATGTTAAAACAGCAGCAAATAGAATCGGCGAGACTGTTTTAAAAGAAAAAATGGAGGAAGCCTCAACGGCTATCAAGCGTGATATTGTTTTCACGGCTTCCCTCTACACTCAGGACTAAAGAATACAGATTTTTTTTTTTTTTTTTTTTTTTGCAAAGCTCCACGTGATAAAGAAAAATTTTTCTACCGATTGTATAATAATAATAAAGATTAGAGTCTATTCTCTAATTAAAAGCGTACATTTATGAAAAAGATAAACAAGAATAAGGATAAGAAATAATTATGATACATTTTAATTAATATTGTAAGTTAATATGTGGTACTATAGGACTCGTTGGTCGGCATTGTTGAGGTTGCCCTGTCCTTTGTTCAATTCTGAGATACAAGACCACTGTCCTTCGGAGTTTTCTCTCCAGAGCGAGACTTTGTTGTCTCCGCCGCTGACTGCGAGTATGCCGCCGGTCAACGACCAACTGACGTTCCAGATCACGTCGTCGAAGACATTCAACACGTTGGGTTTCCAGCTGGCGTAGTCTGAAGAGGTCCAGACGACGACACGTCTGTCTTGGGAGCAGGAAGCTAAAGCAGCACGTGGTGGTCCGACTGCTGGTGCCCATGCTACGTCACGAACCTGTTAAATTTTAATTTAAATTAGTAAAGATACTGGTCCAGGTCATATTCGAGGTGTAAAAAAAGTACCAATGACTTACCCAGTCGCTGTGAGCCTCCAATTTATTTTCCTCGATCCAACGGTCACCTTCTTCTCTCCAGATCTTTACCAAATTGTCGCAGCCACCGGTGGCGAGTCTCTTGATGGTTCCAACTCTCTGATGTGAAGCGGCGTCAAAAGTTGGGTCGATGACTGGACACCAGCTGACGGCGTTGCAACCAATCGTGTGGGCATTTGGTATCTTTTGGGTGCTCCAGCTGTCACCGTTGTTGGTAAGTATTGATATTGAACCGTCAGAACTTCCGCATGCGAGAATTAAACCGAACTCGTGAGGTGCCCAGGCCACGGAGTTTACTGATGAGTCGTGACTCGTGTGCTCGTAGATTTTAGTCCATTCTCCAAGTTCTTTCCAAATCATGACCTTCCTAAATGTCAATAAATAGTGAATAAATATTTACAAGCTGCTGATGATGATACTGATGATTGTCATTAGAATATTAGTTACCTGTCATAGCTACAAGACGCAAGAATGTTACCGAATTTCGGATGCGCCCAGGCCACTTGCCAGACAGGTCCATCGTGACCTTTTAGATCAGCAACCAGACTCTGTGATCCATTTTTTAGGTCAAATACTTTAACAGAATTGTCACTGGAACATGTTGCTAACCTCAGTCCATAATAGTCCATTTCTGCGTCATGGATCATGTCTTCGTGGCCCGTATCAACTGTATTTAATACCGACACCATTTTGTTTTTTATTATTTAAACTTTTTAATGGAATATAAATATTTTTTAATAATTAATTTAATTTTTAATGCCGTATTTTTGTGTTGATAATCTTGTATTTTTAAGGCTAAGTCAGTCTGTCATACGTGGAGGAACACATCAGTGACGCGTGCGCAAACTATTTTTTAAATCTCTGCGCCTGCGCGCCTATCGCCGCGCCGTCTGCGGCGAATTTAAAAAGCTTGTGCTCCGAAACTGTAATGGGTACAGCAGCAGCATCTCCAAGATTTAAATTTATGAATTTATTAATCGATCTGTCGAATTTAAAATTACTTATCGATTTAAAACTAAGCGCTTGTACAAATCGACTTTGTCTACTGAGTTATTGACAACTGAAAAATAATTTAGTGTACAGAGAATCGATAGTTATTTTGCGCTCATGTCATTCTCGTTCCAATCAAGGGAATTAATTATTGAGATGATCGTTAATTATTTGTTGCGACCACTCTGACGTCGCGGAAAATCTGCAGTGAGAATAAAACGGAGCAATTGGTGAGACAACTGACATAATTTTGATTTATTCGATCGCTTAATTAAAAAATTTTCATGAGTGAATGTAATGATCCTGAAGTTAGCGGATAATTCAATTTTTTTTTTAGTTTTTTTTGAACAATTAAATTTGAAGAAAAAAAAACTAAAAATATGCACATGTAGAAAATTTTAAAAACTAGAGGTGAAATTTTTTCAAATATTTTTTTTCTTCTGGTTTATCGTCTAAAAAAAAATCAAAAAATTATTAGACGTCTGCTAGCTTCAGTATCATGTGAATGTAGCAGACATCAGACATATTTAAAATTATAAATAAATAGAGTAAATAATTAAAAAAAAAAAGCACTTGTCAATTTTTAAATTTTTTAAATGCACATTTTTTAAAAATTTTATTTTCTAATTATTTACTCACTTTATTCATAATTTAAAATTTGTCTGATGTCCGCTTCATTCAAACATGAGTGTAAATGTAGCAGACAAGACAATTTTTAAATTACTTATAAAAAAATTAAAGAATTAAATTGATAAGATAAAAAAAATGCATGTACTGATTATAGAATTTTCTAAAAGTCCATTTTTTAATTTTTTTGTCAAAACAATTTCAATTTATTATTTAAAAATTTAAAAAATTGTCAGATGTCCGCCAACTTTACTGTCATCATTTATACTGATAAATTTTCTATACATTTTAAAAAAATTTTATCCCTCAGGAAAATAATTTAAATAAAATAGCAAACAAAATTAATTAATTCATAGAGAAAACGCGAGCAACGTCGCGGACAGTTTTAGTTAACAAAGAAAATAAACCTCATAAATTTTTAAAATTTTTAGCTTAACACGAGTGCAAAAACACGAAATGTCTATAAAAGATATCGAGAGAGATGACGACTGCAATGACGTCTTGGGAAGTTTTAAAAAAATATTAAGTAGCCGACCTCAAAAACCCAACGGTAATTCTGTATGTTGACTTTCTTCGCTACTACTTTCTACAATAACTCAGTAGGTACGTGTGAAGGTACCAGCCAATAAGTTGTAATAATCCAGCACGGCTCCGGGTGCATCTACCTCAATCAGAACATAATGACGTCAGCTGACCTTGAATGATAAATAGCCATCATATAAACCGGTTAGTATCAGCTTATCCTCACCCAAATACTTGATCAAAACGTGAATCTATATCCCGTATCCACAGAGGATGTGTACCAACATGACATCAACTTCCTGATCACGATGGAAACTGATGACTATTCTCGCCGGAGATCTCTGTCTGCACTCAATCAAATAGATTATTCCCGAGCTCCCGATGATCAAATAGACTCCATCAGACTGTGAATATCTCGTAGGTAAGCCAAATTTAATATAATACTCCGGACTAACTTTCCCGAGAGTTGATGTCGTAAACAAAGGATATTAAAAAGTTGCGTATCCTGACCGAAAACAGGTATTAGTTTTCGTTATGTATATCGCATATCGCGTCTCCTATCTCCCATCAAAAGGGTACGATGGCTTGAGGCACATCTGGCAATGCAGCAGAATATTGGGACGCAACGGTGCCGAACTTTTGGCTTCCGGGGCCAATGTGCTGGTCTTCCGGTTGTGCCGCAGACATCGTTGACTTGGCCAGGTCGTTCTGGCAACCGTGAAATTTTCTATATGCTCTAGCTCTTGTGCTATAGAGACATAGATATAGAAATTTATGTTGGAATAGGTATAGGTGTGTGTACATAACAACCGGGGGTCTGCTACCAATCTAACCTACATGTATATTACACCGAAGGGTGTGATGAAGAGAGATGGCAGATAGTATGAGACCTTCGTGTCCTCCTCCGTGATTGCAATTAACGGTAATTCCGTTTTCCTACTCCTAACCATCAGGCTCCACTCGGGTCTTTACGCCCCCGCTTGCCTGCCAACTCTTCCTCTTTCTCCTCTTCCTCCTCCACGTCCTCCTGTTCCCTCTATCTCCGCGTACATTGCCGTAACTAAATTACGGAGAATAGTTTATCGATCCAAGCTGTTAGGGGACACAGTGAGTGAGTGAGTGAAAGGGGGAGAGAGAAAGAGAGCAAACATGAGAATGAGAGAATTTCGCTGTATGTTGTATTGGTTCAATCCCCCGGCATAAAGGTGATTGTATGCTTACCTCGTAGCTTACTAATACGCCGACAATTTTGGCATCAGCCTACGGACCGGAAGTTCGTAAATTGTCCATACTGTTTCCGCAAATAAAATAAAAAATCATTTAAAATTTATGGGTGTTTTGGTCTTTTGGACAAAATGGATGTGCTCAGATATTTATGAAGGCTGGCGAATTTCCATTCCCGTACCATTCTGCTCTTTCTTTATGTCAAAATATATATATATATTTTTTTTTTCATCGTTTTTTTTTTATTTTATTATTTTCTTCATTGCACTGTCGCTCTTATTTTATTCAAGACTGTCCGGATGTGAAATAAAAATGTAGGAAGGACAGGTGTTGCGAATTTTTCATCACTTCCCTTGGGAAGCCAAGAAGAGCTAGTACTTAGACAATGCCCGCGTAGATACAAAATTCACGTGAATTGTGTGACTTCTTGAAAGTTAAGGCAACTTCAGCGGTGATAATATAAAGAATAATTTAATTTATTGCATTTTTACCGTGAAAAATTGCCGCTAAATTTTATTTTTAAAATAGTTATGGAAATTTATTGCCCTTTACAAATTTACCGCATCTTCTTATTTTTATTTTTTATCCTGAATTTGGTTCGGAGTAACAATCTAAATCTGCTAGTCTTGTTGGTAACAAACTATTGAATAACAGCAACAAAAAAATAATCTTATATCTACTAATAACTTATTTGACAATAACCAGAAATTGGTTTACTGATAAAAAAGTATAAATAATAACAACAATAACACAATTGATTTAAAGCTTATTGTGTAATAGTGAATAGACTTGAGCCAGTGAATATTGAATTTCAATTTCGTCCTCTTTCAGCCTTTTCTCCGACAGTCTTTTCACATTTCAAAGGTATGTTCATCTGCAAAACTGATCTCACAATCCACAAACGTATCTCCGGGCCAACTTTGCTTATACAATTTCATATGTCTTGTGTTATTGACGCTTATATACATATTTTTTTTTTTTTTATATTTACTTTAAATCCATTTTCTATTTATACATAAATACAAAACAGACACATATGTGTATAATCTAATCGATTGAAAAATTTCACTGACCTAGAATGTGAAAAAAAAATAAAAATAAAAACGTCATCGTCGATTCAACAACAAAAGAAAAAATACCGCGTGATATAAAGTATAGTACAATATCGCTTATTCAAATTAACAATAATAATAATACATATATGTATAATATATGTATATTATAATATAAAAAATATGAGTATCGTCGCTGTTCCTTTCTCCTTGAGGCCGCATTTATAAAGCCGTCTAGTAGAGCATCCGGCGAGTAGAGCTCAGAAGGAGGATCAGGAAGAAATGGTAATGGGAATGTCGGTCACTAGGGCCTCTGGTGTTTAAACCTCGGCCTTACCTCTACTATGCGATTATCCAACGTTAACCGCACTCGCGTTAATATACGCCGCTATTCACTTTACCACCTTCTTAATACACTTACATTCCCTCTTCTCTGTTTAAACTCCGCCTTAGCTTTGTACATTATCGCCTCGTACTCGGTTCTCTTCTCGGTCCTCACAACAGCTTGTGTACCAGTCCTCAGCCCGTAACCCCGCTAAGAATTTAAACCGCGCATTTTTATCGCCTCCATTCCACTTTATACCCTCGGAAAATATATAAAATACGATAAATTATAAAAAAACATAAAATTTAACACGTTCATGGACTATCAAAACCCCTGTTTATTTTTTTTTAAATGTTAACAACTCCCTAAGAACTTATGGGTTTAGGGAAGAAAAGTGAAAAATTATGCCGACATATTTTTTGAATTATTTTTTTACTGCTTTGAACTTTTTGAATTATCATGACTAATAAATAACAAAAATTAATTGGCTTATTATGAAATAAAAATAATTAAGAAAAATTTTAAGTGAAATGAAAAAAAATTCTTAACAGAACCTAAAGTTTATAAGTTTTAAACTTTTTCTTAGCCAAAGAACCACTCATTTTCACAACTACAACTTTTATTTAAAGAAAAAGTAGCGAAAAAAAAAATATATAAATAAAAATAAAATTGTTCCGTGCAATTAAACTCAGCGATCCTAAAGAACAAGACATAAAAGTACAAAAGCTATCATAAATTCTCTGAAGCGAGAAAAAATCCCAGTGAAAAATACGGTTGGGAAGATGGACATTAGTCTTTTTAATTTTTTTTTACTGACTACAGTGGTCCAGCCGCATTACACTGTACCGCAGAGGGAATGCCAAAGGGTTCCCTCATGGATTCACGAGGTCCTCGTACTCCGTATTGCTCGGTATCCGCACGTACACTTCTTTGATACTCCATTCTCCGTAACACCACCACCATCCAGGAGTTTACATACAGATAAGATCCGACGTATGTGTAAAACGACCCTCGGTATCTCCACCGCCTTAACTTGAATGCTCAGATGCACCAGCAGAAACTTTAATCGAACGTGAAATCGCGTGTGGCCCTTCATCCCATCCGCTCTTCCATATTCTCCCAGCGGGCTCTGGCCCAAACCCGAACCCATTCTCATTCTCATTCCCAAGCCCGAGCCCGAGCCGAAGCCAAAGCCCAAACGAGCAACTAAATCCAGAACCCTCGCTGCGGATATCAGCAGACACGGATGAGCGAGACAGAGAATTTCAGTATGGGAAAATAAAATTTTTTATACATGTTTCATATGTAAAAAAGAGTAACCAAAATATCTGAAGAAGAAGAAGAAGAAGAAGATGATGATGAGGTTCAAAAAGAAGGGGGTCATCGGGCGCGTGAGCGGGTTTACTACCGCGCCGCATCGACGATGCTCCCGCTTTCATACCAACTCGTGCACAAGTTTAGTCGGCGGAATATACCGTACCCAAGTCAGTCTATTCTCCGACATCGTTCTGAACCGTTCGACATATAGACATACCACACACTAGACGTGCTTATTACCGTTTCACTTTGATCACTGTTATCTCAAACGTGTGTACCAGTAATTACAATCTAATAAAAAAATTATTTAATTATAATTACCCATAAAATTTCATAACTAATTAGAAATTTTTTTTAACCGTGAGTTTTATTTTGGATTTTTTAAAAAACTTGGTAAGTCTAATTTTTTTAGTTAATTTTTTTTGGAGCGGATTTGTTGTCGATGATAATAATATATGTGTACTTATCATTTATCATTTATTATTTATTATTTATGACGTTAGTTGCATTAATATTTAACAATGCAGCCGATTGATTTCTGTTTGAATCGACTGCTCGAGTTTGACAGAATATCGACAGGTACTTTGCATGAACAATTGAATCCACGCGGCGAGAAAGTTCGACGACACAGTGTGTTACTGTAGGTAAAAGCCAGTCGGGATCGGGAGATTTCACGGGACATGTGCTGATTTAAAATAAACTCATGGGTATACAGTTTCATTTATGTTGAATAAATATGTTGTCGTGTATTCACCAGTCGAGAATATTCCATGTCATCGCACACTCATGTGTGTGTACATAAATAGCTTGAATTTCTAAAGTCTTTATTATGGTTTAGTCCCACACGTACATGTGTGTATGTAGATAATAACATACGCGATATACTCGATGGAGAGCTCGAACTTTTCTTTTTAATTATTATGCCCGTCGATTGAGTGCTCAAAGAGAAATTAATTAACAGACTATTTAACTATGAAATTTCATTTCCAAATAATTATCATAACATTTATAATAATTATTATTATTATTAGATAAATTGAATTCCGGTGCAGGATGCAGATAAATTAAAGGGTTTCATTCAAAGGGTATTAATTTATTCCCACGATATTTCGTATGACAGTTTTCATATGTAAAAATAAATACTGCTTTTGTAGGGCGTAAATATTATTATAAATATTTTAACTTTATTTTTTTTAGTCGAGTTTATTCTGAATAAATTATAATTGACAGTTGAATGAAAAAGTTTAAAAAAAAATTATTTTTGCTGTACGATAAAATAATAATCTAATTTAAACGGACAGAGTTATAAATAAAAAATGTATTTTTTTTTTAATTGAAAAAAATCAATTTTTTTTTTTTACAAAAAAATATAAATGGGAATTCGTCCCAAAGGCTGAAGAGTTAGAGGCTTTCAGTTTGGGAGGGTAAAATAATAAAAAAAAAAAAGTAATTGAAAGTACAATAAATGAAAAAAAGGAAATTTTTTTATTTTATGTTAAAAGTTTTTTGCCATGTAATAAATTTATAAGCCGTAATAAATCAGCTTTCCTTTTGTTCTCGAAAAATTTAAAATCGTGATAAAGATGTGACATCAGAGAATAGTAGAAGTGGTAAAATCGGTAACGAGGCGTCGAAGTCGATTCTGACGGAAATGGGAACCACGTCATCTCTTTTGTTTCTCCCATGGGAAGACCTCAAGTGCCGGTACTTTGTATTCGTCTTGAATGACATCCCGCCACCCTTCTTCCTTCTTATTCTTCTTGTTCTTCTTGTTCATCTTCATCTTCACCACAACCACCACCACTAGCTACTTCCAATTCTATTCTTATATTTTCCCGCAACCTCACTCGCGCGGTTTAAAATCTTATACGTGACTTACTGTTGCACACGACTACAAACCGTGATACGTCTACTGAAATCAAGTAGAAACTCCAACGAAACTCGTGTCGAGGATCTACTAGATAAGAGTACTGTGAAAATAACACACCGGAGATAATTAATTCACTCCTTTTTTATTATTATTATTTTCTTGCTTTACATTTCCGCCGACAAATCTCTTATTAATTTAATCATTGTCTCACTATTTTATTAATTCGACCTCATTTCTCTTACCGTCATTATAACCTCCCGACAAATTAGAAAAAAACCGTGTGAGCCTGATCTACATAAACTCATGGAAAAACTTAAATTTCTATAGCAGTTTTTATCTAAAAAATTCACTATTTTCAATTTTACAATCAATTAAAAATGCTCAGAACTAGTGATGAAAGGCAAAGGAATTGTCAGACAATTAACGTCAATTGACTGGCGAAAAATTATCCGACAATCATTTTTTTAATTCAATGTCAGCTTCAACGTCAACTTGATTTTATATAGAAAATTTTTTTATAAAAAATTTTATTGTCATTTGGCATCTAAACAGAAGTGGAGAAAAATTTTTCTCGAATTTTTTAAAATAAACAAATCGGTCGTTATGTTGAGTGAGACGAGTTGCAATTTACTTATAGGGGAGGGTGGGGCAGAGCAGCCCCCCTAAGCCAATTATTACTTTTTGTTGCTTTCAACCATAAGATCACTTTACTTTTGTCCTATTTCGAACAAATTTATGGACATTTTGCCAAAATTCTGAAAAAAAATTTTTTTTTTGGGCAGAGCCCCCCTCCAAAAAATGATAAAAAAAAATTTTTTTTTCGGTTTTTTTTTTTTTAAATTGTTTTTATCATTAAGAATATATTTCTTTCTCTTGACAACTATTTTTGGTTTTATATTACTCGAAAAAAATTTTTTAAGATGTAATAAATCGTTCACTCTCGATTACCTTAATTACTAATTGTTATTTAATAAAAAAAAAAAACAATTCTATAGTTTTACTTTATTTCAAAAATTTATCAACTAAAAAAAAAAAATTTTATTTTTATAAATTTTTAGTGACCAAATTTGCCTCTTACATAGAGAAACGGCCGAAAAATATGAAAAAATAATTTTTTCGGAAGTTTCGGCTGGTCCATTTTGCCCCAGGTGTTATGCGTAGGGCTAGAAATGTGGGATTATAATAATTTTTTTTTAATTTGACGATAAAAATATGAAAAAATCACTTTTTTAAAATTTTGGGCTTGTTCATTTTGCCCCAAATGTCATGCGTAGGGGTAAAAATGCGCAAACATTTCGGATTTATAGTAATTAGTCGAAAAAAAAAAATTTTTTTTTGATTAAAATTTCAGGAGGGCCGCTCTGCCTCACCCTCCCCTACATTTAATATTGTCCAGAAAATTATTTTATAAAAAATTGACCAAATTATTTTCGACGTCAATTAACGATCAATTTTCAGTAAATTTCGCACCACAGTCAGACCACAATTTTCTGAAAAAAATTTAACTTGAATTAAAATAAAATAATGAGTCTAGAAGTTACGAAAATTTATAGAAAATAATTCAAGGGAAAGTAAATAAGGAAAAAAAAATTAGTAATTAAATTTCTCCTCTTTTCACTGAAACCGCCAATTAATTACCTAAAAACATCCATTACCTAAATACTGTGTCTCTTTAACCAATAATCAATGTAAATACAAATATAGGCAATATATATGTTAATATATATTTATTTACATAAAATATCTATCAGCTTAAAACCGCAATGTGACCATCAATCTACTCAACTCACCAAACTCTCTTTTCGAATGTGAATAGAAGTCTATTTACTGTCCAATAAATTCAAAGCCCAACGACACAGAGAAACGATATTACCTGGGCTGGTGTACACAAAGTAGAGTTCAGTTCAGTGTACACTGTGCAGTAGGGGAGTTATATATAGGCTATGGAAGTTGTGAGCTAGATTTGTCCCTTATCCTCTTGCTCACTCTCTCGTTAACCTGACGGTAATCCACACAAGACAACTTATATACCAAACTTAGTTTCGCTAATACAATTTACTCCGATGGACAAGTTATTTAACCCATGGGGGTTTGGTGACCTATCGGTTTACTCACTTATTACATAATTTATTTTTTACTCAGGACGTTGCTCCCATCCTCGCGTTATTTATTATTAATTACTCCCATCAAATCTGATTATACTGTCTGACAGTTAATAATTTAATTATACTCTATTGCATTAACATGACAGATTTCTTATTAATTATTTAATAAAATTCTCCATACGGTTCAATGTTTTAATTTTATAAATTTTACTGAATTGACAGAATGGAAAAACTTTTTTCCCATTTAATTATTTATAACTTTTTAGATAAAATTCATGTTCGCAGTTAAATTTTATTATTTAAATAGTTCGGGCGACTCGTAGGTAAAAATTTATTTTTGAATTTAATTCCTCATGTGAGACCTTTAAAAAAAAATTTTCAAATAAATTTCAGATCAAACGTGAATTGATAAAATAATTAGACAATTTTTAACTGATCAAAAGCTTTAATTAACAGGCAATTAAACTTATTAACTTATCAACATTTTATTTTATTCACATCAAACTGAATAACCAAAATATTAATAAACGCTCCGAACCAATGATTGATTTATAATTTCAGTCTTGATATTTCAATAATTGATACCACACATTGATTTTATTTTAAAATAAACGCTGCTTAATTATTGTACCAAACAAAAATAAATCGAGTGGTCGGTTATTATTCAAGTACATAAATTTCATATTTTATTTTAAATTCAATTATTTTTATTTCCCTAAAAAAAAAACACAATTTTTAAATTATAATAAAAAACATTTCATTATCATAAAAACTCGTTACACTGACATTTCATTTTTATGATTTATGTACATATATATATACATACATTACATCCTCAATTTCGTAGTTCTATTTGCAGTATAAAATAAAATAACTTTAAATTGTCATGAGGTAAAGAAGAAAAGAGAGATGAGAAAATGGCTATTGTATACATGTGTGCCTATATATCTATATATTTATATAGTAGAGCTTTCGCAGCTGGTGGTAGTGACAATAGTCAGAGTAATACTATATAATAGTAATAATAATAATCGTAATAGTATAATAGTATTCGCAAAGTGCCAGGAAAGATATCCTGAGGTAATCTCGAGGTCAAAGTTTTACGATCCGTACCGTAAGGACGTAACATAACGGGGAATATATATATACACATATATATACATATATATATTCTTTAGTTCGACAGTCACGCTCTTGGACAGGCTATTGTACTGCCCAAGTAGACAATGGGCTGCCACTGTTGTGTGTTATGTTGCGGCGATGCTTTTCACTTCTGAAGACTAAAACTAAACTGGACACGCGAGATGAGTACCGCAGAGGTAAACTCGGCTGCATCGCACATCACATCACGTACGAGACAATAAAAGTAAAACGTAAATACGGTAGTACAGTAGTAAAAACAAATAAATAACATGTATCAGTGATAGGATGAGAATGAAACAACAAAGAGAAATGTACCGAGAGCTGGAAAAAAGGCATAGTTGGATCAGCGATGCTGGAGCTTTTATGTCAACGATTTCACACTCCTTTTCTACGACATTGTTACACTTTTTTTTTTTTAATTGTGTTAGTTACTGGGTTTTTTATTTCGCGTTTTCTAGCGAATGAAATATGTTCTGTATCGCAACACGTGCTCTATTGCACTCCGACTCCGATATAAATATATGTCTATAGAGCTGGAAAATAATATTTCAAAAATATCGACTTCATTTATCAAAACATAAATTTATCCTTTTTTTTTTTGCAAGAAATATTTTTTTAATTTTATTTTCATACATCCATAAAACTTTATTACTTACTCTTGAAAGTATACTAAGTGAATAGAAAATAAATCTCAATAAAAAGTTTTTAAGATAAAAAAAAAAAGTTTAAGCAGTCATTTTGAATATTTTTTAAATAATTAAACAAATCGTATATACGCAAGCATATTACTCCTTCACATGAATAAATTAGTTTTTAAATGCAAAAAAAAATAAAAAAAAATTCCCAACGCAGCTTCAATATTTATTAAGAGCAAAACGAAATTACGCAAGATAAATATTGCTGCGGTATAGTTAAAAAAGATAAAAAAAAATTTAACCGCAATATTATTTTCCATAAAAAAAAAATCGTATCACCGCGCGGCAAAGTGAATAAAAAGAACAACGTTACTATGTATAGTTACGCGAAATCATCACCGACAATAGTAATAGAAAGTTGTCGGTTGATTGGCCGACCCGGAAGGAACACCAGCACACCATCAGCACGCTGACCTACATCCGGTGTTAGTCGGCTTGCAGTGTTCACTCATGTGTGTGATACATCATACCGACCGACACATGATCCGATACAGATACACACTACCCCAGTCTACGATCGTACATATATATGTGATACAAATAAAACATTACGTATGATATATAGCGTCATATAAAATACTATCCCATCCGGCGCTATATCCCGACACAGACCGGTATGGCATAGCACGAGGTTCAGTTTGTGCTGGGGGTCGTGCTGGTGAACGACTGTCACAGCCGCTGCGTTCATCGCTCTATCACGCTCCACCTACACCAAAGAGTTGAGATAGTACTGCTGAGATCTACTTCCACATATCACACACATCACACACCCACGCAAGGCCAAAGGTGTGTGATATGTGATATTATATAGTCTAGTCAATACAACTTTGTACAAACACAATAAGTTTGGCTTCCGTACATCATTCCGCCCCATCTACTGTTCAATCTAATTTATCTAATCTAAAAAAAATAGGGGAGAGGGGGCAGAGTGGTCCCCTTAAAAAAAATAATTAGGGGAGGGTGGGGCAGAGCGGCCCCCCTGAAATTTTAATCAAAAAAAAATTTTTGTTTTTTCGACTAATTACTATAAATCCGATGTGTTTGCGCATTTTTACCCCTACGCATGAGATTTTGGGCAAAATGAACAAGCCCAAAATTTCAAAAAAAGTGATTTTTTCATATTTTTATCGTCAAATTAAAAAAAAATTATTATAATTCCACATTTCAAGCCCTACGCATAACACCTGGGGCAAAATGGACCAGCCGAAACTTCCGAAAAAATTATTTTTTCATATTTTTCGGCCGTTTCTCTATGTAAGAGGCAAATTTGGTCACTAAAAATTTATAAAAATTAAATTTTTTTTTTTAGTTGATAAATTTTTGAAACAAAGTAAAACTATAGAATTGTTTTTTTTTTTATTAAATAACAATTAGTAATTAAGGTAATCGAGAGTGAACGATTTATTACACTTTAAAAAATTTTTTTCGAGTAATATAAAACCAAAAATAGTTGTCAAGAGAAAAAAATACATTCTTAATGATGAAAACAATTTAAAAAAAAAAAAAAACGAAAAAAAAAAAATTTTTTTATCATTTTTTGGAGGGGGACTCTGCCCCAAAAAAAAATTTTTTTTTTTTTTCAGAATTTTGGCAAAATGTCCATAAATTTGTTCGAAATAAGACAAAAGTAAAGTGATCTTATGGTTGAAATCCACAAAAAGTAATAATTGGCTTAGGGGGGCCGCTCTGCCCCACCCTCGTCTATAATATCATTAATTTTTTTTCCGCATTTACTTCTTTTTAGACCCTTGATACTTTATTTTCACTTCATTATGTTGCGTCCATCAAAATTGAAAAATCGAAAACTAGGGGCAAAGTGGGCCCGCCAAAAAATTTCGGATTTGATATTTTTTTTTCTTTACACGTGTGATATTTCCAAATAACTATAAAACAGTTGTATTTTAATAACATAAAAGTCACTTCAATGTCTGCTGCCCACTCTGTCCCCATATTTTTCAAGTTTAAAAAATTTAAAGGGACCTACTTTGCCCCACCCTCCGCTACTAATAATTATGTAGCAGACAGTCCGACAGCGTTTGATAATTTGAATAAATAATTTAAATTAATTTAAAAAAGTGAACGGTGGAATAAGAAGAAAGAAAGAAAAATAAATGAAAAAAGGAGAGATCTAATAATATGGGTTAAAAAAATAAAATAATCCGTCAGACTGTATAACAAGGTGATGGAAGGTCCAATAGTCAAGAGATGTATAAAGTAAACGGAGAAGAAGATGAAGAAGCTGTTGGTAGAGAAGATGAATAAGAGACCGAAACGGAAAGTAAGTAAGGAAGAGGGTTTAAAAAATAAAATAAAAAGCTCTGCTGAGAAATTGACGTGTCTCAAGTTGGCGTTTCAAGACGGAAGAGAAAAATAAAATGCTTGCGGATATATCGATCGCAAATGTCAAGAGACAACTCGGTCTCTCTCTCTCTTATCTGGTGCCCAAACTATTTTAGATCCTCGGGTTTTATTTTTTTTTTAACTTCTGTGACCTCTTCTCGGGTTGTGTACATATTTTCTTTAAAATTTTATCAGCCTACGTGTCTATGAATACACCAATATTCTGAGGTCTTGCGCTTTAAAACATTAAATACCAGTGAATTATTTATGTGCTGCTTCATCGTGAGGCGGATTATCCTCTCGAATAATAATGAGCTCGCTAAGAAATGATATGTATTATATTTTATGAAATATACGCATATATATATATTTTAATATTTCATCTTTCACTGGCTGGTCTCGTAGTTACAGTTGTTATCTGCCTTATTTTCAGCTTGAGTAATAAGAGATATAATCATAAAATATTTGTCCATTTTACTTTCCGCTGCTTCTATTCCGCGAGTTTAATTTTTTAAAAATTCATAATCGAATATCCGGCCAATTAAAATAATCAATACTCCTACGAATTATTTTATTTAGAAATTTGTAAATTAATTAATCTGATTTACTTTTGATGATTTCCAGTGGTCCAGTTGATAAAAAAATAATGGGATTATAAATATATAATTTTTTTACCGAATCCTACAGTTTTAACATGAAATAAATTTTCAAATAAATATACTATTCCACGTTACAGTTAAATAATAAATTACGGTTTTAACGGGTCGTTAATTCGTAATTGAGTTTTACATTTTTTTTTTTTTTAAATATTAATTGGCACTTTATGCTAAAATCGTTTATTTGTGACCTCTTCCATTTAAATCAATAATTGCTCGTGATATTTTTATTGTTGGTAATTTCCTGTAAAGTTTAAAATAAGAACCCGATTTACTTCTTTAAGCGCGGGATATTTTTGAAAATTTAAATGATGAATCAAAGAAATAAAACTCATCGCTTATTCAAGTGAATAAATTTTTTATAAGAGTGAAAATTAAAAATATAATTAATCAATAATAAACAGGGTCGATTTTTTTTAGACAACAAAGACTGAGTTTATTATTCAAAAAAAAAAAAAAAAAGTTAACAGAGTATTTCTGTGTAATTTTAAACTTTACTTACCCTTTATACAGTATATTTTTTAATCTTTTTTTTTTTTTTTTTGTGTCAAGAGAGTTGAAAGGGAGAGAATAAATTTTTTTTATTCCAAGTTACACACAGTGTGAAGCACTGAGTAGAGTGGGATATTTGCGTACGTGTAAAAAGGTTTTGCGCTTGAAGCGGTCGCCTCGGGCCCAAAAAAGTAAATTTAGAAAAAAAAGTAAAATAAAATGAAAAGGAAAACAGAAGTAAGCGCGAGGAGGAAATGCGGGTGAAGTAAAAAAAATAAATAAAAATTTTTAGCAAAGGGAAAAGATGAAAAACGGCAGTTTCAACAATCGAGAAGGCTTCTTCCGGTCTACTCGTCTCATGAATAACGCGATTCTACTCAAGAAGAGTGAAGATAGAAGTAAAGAGAGACAGAGAAAGTACACGCGGGAGTTAGAATTTTAAATATTCGTATAGTATAACGACTTCTGCTTTACCATTTTACATATCTTTCATTTCCGGCTCCCATCCTTGCTCTTATGCATTTAAACTATCTTACTATCTGCCCCTCATCTTATTCTCCAAACTCTTTATCTTTATCTCTGTATCTTAATATATATATATACCTTCTCCATTTATATTTTTATCAACTTGTTTTATGATAATTGAAATTACTCAACTACTAAAACATTTAAGTATGCACTTGTCTACTCACTAAAATTCTCAAAGACTCGCATTTCCATCTGTTCTCTTACTTACATTTAACTCCGTACCGTCACTACTGGATACTCATAGAAGCTACTAATTAATTACTCCGTCGTGTCGTTTGAGTACATAAGAAATTCATTTAGATCTTCAAATAAGACAAATACTGAAAAAAAATTTACAAAAAAAATTTGCGGAATGAACGCGGATTAAATCCGAAGCGGATGACGGATGGATTTAATCCTTGGAGTAAAATTCACTCCAAAGAGAATTTATTTTAATGTTAAATCCGTAATTACTCCGAATTCACTCCCGATTTTTCGCAGTATATATGGGCACATAAATTTGTTTATTTTTCAAATCTCGTTACTGGCCAGTAGTAACGATAGTATAAAGTTTTAATTTAATTAAATACTTGTTTTTTTTTATTTTCATTGTTGATTAAAAAGTTTGAAAAGAAAACGATTTTACAGATCAAGGAAAAGTTTAAAAAAAAAATCACATAATTTTTTTTTTTACTTTTTTATTAATTTCTTTATCTCTACTCGTTAATAATAGTCTTTAAAAAATACTAATTAAAGTTTTATCTCAAATTATGTAAGAAAATTTTGTCTGTTACCATAAATTGAAATATTAACTTTAATTCAGTAGATGGAATTAAATTTATTTTTACACTGGGTATTGATTTTAAGCGATTAATTTTTCATTAGAATATTTGACTTATTTCGAGTCACAAAAATAAATATTGATACGATTTTTTATTAATGTCCCTCAGGAAGTGCTTTTTTAATTAAATAAAATTTTTAATCCTTTTTTTTAAAAATACCCCCACACAAAATACATTTAATTAAATATGTACGTCAGACTGTCGTGTGTGGATTCACAAATTTATCAGACGTCTCTTCGAATAATTAAAATGACATTTATTAAATCAAAGATGGACGTGAAGCGACATTGTCTATACTTTCTCTGATATTAATAATTATAATTATATAAAATAGATTAAAGTCCTGAGGTGGATATACATAAATATGAATAATTAGAGCTTATACGGAAAAATTTGCGGAGTGAACGCGAATTAATTTCTAAGCGGATTTTTATTTATTATTCCCCTGAAAGTGAAATTTACTCCAAAGGGGAGTTTATTTGAAAGTCAAAATAAAATCTAGATCACTCCGAAATCACTCATCTGAAAAAAAACTCCCTATTTATTTCTTATGCGAAGTGATTTTTTTAAAAACTCCAGAACTGAGTGGCGGGTGAATTCAAATTCAAATAAAATCCGTAATCACTCCGAATTTACTCCCGATTTTTCGCATGATACTGAAGTTAGCAGACGTCTAGTAATTTTTGAATTTTTTTTCAGACGATAAACCATAAAAAAAATATTATAAAAAATTGCACCTGTAGTTTTTAAAATTTTCTACATGAGCATAATTTCATTTTATTTTTTTCCAATTGATTTTTTAAAAAACAAAAATTCAAAAATTTACAAATGTTTGCTAACTTCAGGATAATATTTTTCGCAGCGTAAACTCTGAACAATAATTATAAAACCAACAGTAATTCCTTAAATTTCACGGTAAATTTTTAACAGTACATATAAATATTAAATCAGTGACAAAGTGAATTTAGATTGAAATAAAATCCGTAATTACTCCGAATTCACTCTCGTATTTTTACAATGTAATGATAATAATAATAATGATTACATTTTGTTGCAGGTGCTGCAAGAAAGATATAAATAAATAACATCAATTTGATGCGCTGATGATGCGCTGCGATTTCTGGAGAAGCGGCAAGTCGCTTTGGGCGACATCCATCCTCACTCTCCTCTTCCTCGACACTATCACGACCTCGTTATCGATCGACACAGGTAAAATTTTATTACATTACAATATTCTATTAGATTAAATAATCAGCTGAAATTCAAAAATAATAAAAATAAAAAAATAGCCCCAAGCAATAATTATTATTCAAGAGAACTAACGAACTATCGCCGCACGTGTTCGAGGGTTGAATTTTTAAAAATTTAATCAAGTGCTTTTTTTATCTTCTCCAGTCCTTCCTCCCTTATATTCCACTTTGTCTGCACGGATCAACGCACGGAAAAACTTAATAATCTACTTAATTAAAAATATTAAATGCATAAATTTATTTTTGGGATTTAATTTTTTTTACTCCAATTATATTTCATTATTATTTCAAGTAAAATCCACAGCGGTGGAGATAATTAGGGTGTTATTCAAGAAAAAGGAGTGCTCCTATACGAGTTTAATCCGATTTAAATCCTTAAGTAGGTTTCTGATAGTTATTATATGATAATAAACTTAATATATATGTATATCTATATATATTTATATATAAAGTGAAGTTTATTTCATATTCATTTTGATAAAATGTTATTTCTCAAGTTTCGATGGTATTAAATTTATTATATTATTCATGTGTAAGTCAATCAGAATAATATAAAGTTCATATTTATCCAAGTAATTTAAATATTCAAGGGTTTTTGAGATGAAAATCTTCTTCAATGGCTAATAATAATAATAATAATATATATCTAATATGTAGAAAAATTCAAACTTTTGATCTTCGAGTCTCAAAGACATAATTTTTATTTTTCAAGTAGAAAAAAAAAATTATCTTGAAAAAACCCATTGATAAATATTTTAATAAGATGAAATAAAAATATTTTTCTCCTTAGAATTTATGATTTAGAAAAAACCCGGATTAAAAATAAAAATGAAAATATATACAAATATGACAATTATAACTTTATTAGAAGTTATTTACAATTGTAATTATAATTGAACAAATCTAATTAAATATTTAACCAGAGTAGTTTAATCAACTCCTGAAATAACGGAAAGCGGAAATAACTGAATTTATAATTTTAATTTTATGGATAAAAAGGGGTAGGAATTTTTTTGCCAATTAAACTACCAACGAACCACAAAAGCGAAGTACAGAAATATCTGTTCAAATTTTTGTACATTGAACTGCGGACTTGAAAGAATCGGGGAGAGACGGAACGCGATATGAGAATTAGTGAAAAAAAAAAAAAAATAAAAAAATCATTGAAACAAAAAGAAGGGGCGTAATAAAACATTAAATGGAAGCTCTCGAATCGTGTAACTAGTGAAAAATTTAAAAAAATTCACGTACTGAATGAAAGACATAAATGATTACAAGTAGTAAGTTGAGAGTAAAAAAAATAATAAAACCGTGAATTTTTATGAAGGGAGAGTGCTGGTGCCGGTGCCGTGGGTACTCGGTTTTTAGTAATCTTTTGAAACATTTCTCTGGTGGTTTGTTCTTCTTTGTTTAGTTTTTTCTTTCATAAAGATTCATACTCAACGAATATATAAACGCAGAATGTAAAAGTTGGGAGAAAAAGGGAAGAGGGACTTTACCGAGTACTCGAAACTCTGGTCTATATCAAGTCTAGAGAATTTCTGCTCTACATCCCGTATATCTATATCTATATATGTATATATTTATAAAGTGAAGAGGAAATAGAGGGTGTTGGTGGTAGTTGATGGTGGTAGAGAGGCGGGTTATAGAAGTGAAGCTTTGAGGCTGGTTCAGAAGGTTCCCTGAGCCAATTAGTACGTGCGCTCGTTCGAAATTAAAATCAGAAACTATACCGTCGAACTTGCAGCTTAACGAATATTTCTTTCCTTATCACTGTATTTTAGGCTTTGCTTCTTCCTTTATACTTCTTCCTCCCCCAGCCACCCCAATTTCTTCTTCTTCTTTTCTACTTTCTGTAAATTTTTTTTTTATTGCCTTCAAAGTCTTTTATAAGAGGGATGTAAACATCTCGGAAGATGTGACTCATCCCTCCCTTTGACAATTTGTCCAGTCGTTTGATACTAAAAATAGTTATAATAATAATAAAATTATCAAAGCGATGACGAGTTATAATTGGAACCTTTTAAGAAGATCAATTTATTATTATTATTGACTTAAAACCTCTTGAATTATTTTATATATTTATTTAGTATATAAAATAAGCTTTTGGAAAAGTTTTCATTGTCTGAAGAGGGCCACAGTGAGATAAAATAAAATATAAAAATAGTGTAAAGGCAAGTAAATAAAAAATAAATTCAAGCTTTTGATCGATCAAATGAAAATAAAAAAATTTCAAAAATGCTTTTACGTTTCTTATCTCTCTTGTTCGTTTTTAAATTTTTATTTCGCTCAATTGACTAAAATAAAATTTATAAACTTGCATTTATAGATTGGGTCGTAAGAAAATTGTCAACGCGCTACAATATTCCATATGTCTATCGACTTCCAATACTGCACTCAAATATAAAATAAATAAATAAAAATACTTTTAAGACACTTTATTTTTTAAAAATTATTTATCTTACGCATTAAACATCCATTTAATGCGCGACTTTTTAAAACTTCAAATCTAGGTCAGTTGTCAAAAAAGCATTAGCCTGAATTGGTCGATTCAAAACACGATCCTCGAGAGTTTTAAGTCTTATGAAGTACCAAATAAAGAAGAAAACGTTCCTGGATAAACAAAATGATGTTTTATGCTGCCACTCGTAACTTATCATAAATATACACCACATATTATAAAATAAAAAATTATCTCTCACCTTGTCTCATACAATTTCATGAAATAAACTCAAATACTTGCTCTCATAAAAAAAATAAAATAAAAGAAATAGCTGCTCCATTATTTTTTCGTTAATCTGATGGAAGCTTTTATAAACTAAACTTTTATAAGATTCTGTTGATAAATGCTATAAAGTATAAAAACTTTTAATAGCATTCTTTACTTTATTTAACGTGAATTATATGTAATAAATAAAGGATCGTAATAGTGATAATAATTATAGATATATATATTTTTTTATGAAATTATATTGTGACTGTGGATAATTGAATAGCGGAGTAATAAATGGAGCCGAAAGAATAAAATTCTACAGAGGCGCGGTTTGCTATATATATGAGTATTTATGTATTTATGTATGTATATATATATATCTATATACAATGCTGGATAAAACCCGAAGCCGGGCGTGTGATAAGTGTGGCAGTAGGATGCGAGAAACCGTTAACTTGACTCGTAGTTATTTTAGCGATTTCCCTGCACAAACACTATCTCGATCTCTCTTTTCGTTACATATTTACATTTATTACTGACAAAAAAAAAAATATATTCATTCCAAATGGTTGTAAATTAAAGATAATCAATTGAGTAACCATAAGAAAATTAGCCATAACTTATTAAATTTTTGATCTTTGATTTTTAGAACCGCTGCTGAGATCTCCAGGTCGTTGTCCTGCTTTAGATGAACAAAGTACATGTCCAGCGCGAGCTGCCCCATGTTCCAGCAGCTTTGAGTGCTCGAGCTCGATGGAAAAATGCTGCGAGACGGTGTGCGGATTGAAATGCGTTCCAAGTGAATTAACTGGATGTGAGCAGCTGGCATTGGCGGCGACCCGGCGGTCACGTGCTCTGGGGACACGTGGACCTGCTCAATTTATTCCGCAGTGCAATAACGTAACCGGTGAATTCGAGAGAGTGCAGTGTGAAGCCACGGAAAAAAACTGCTGGTGCGTTGATGAATTTGGGAGCGAATTGCCAGGAACAAGATCTGCGGGTCGGGAGTTCGTTGATTGCAATAATCCGCGGCTGTGTCAAGCACACTCTTGCCGTATGCTCTGTCCTCTTGGGTTTGAGGTGGGTAATTGACGAAAGTTTATTATTAAACCGTATAATTGTGATGCTGCGCTGGGAAACTGCCTGATGATGCTTTTGTCTCTTTCATCTATACTACAGTTTGCTCTCCCTCGTGCTCTTCCTCTTGCTCTTTCTCTGTGTTTGTCTACTCCCAAAACTAAAATTCACTTCTATGCCACACTATTACCTGCAGTATAATTGCATTGCTCTTTGATATTAGTTTTACTCTTGAAGAGTTTTAAATAAAAATTTATGTTTACATATAAAATCATATCGTTAAGACATTTTACTATTATTATCATTACTTTATCTAGAAAACACCATTACTCAATACCACTTACTTACAAATTATTGTTTTTCGATTTAAAAGTTTTATTCAGTGGAAGCAAACTTTCGAGATCAAGTATATTGGCTTTAGTTCGGGGTTCCAGATATTTATTTAAGATAAATTTTATGATAATCGATCTGATATTAAATGATATTCGAGTGATTTTATAAAACTTTTCATGCTAAAATAATTTTATTTAAACTTTATATTAAATATTTTATATGAAATTTTTATTCAACATTTTATTTTTAAAATTTAACTTAATTTTAACTTAAAAATTCTATTGAAAGTTTTGCATGAGATGAGCGAAGTAAAACTTTTATTCAAAAATAAAATCAAAGATACGGTTAAATAAACTAAACTTGAATTTAATAATAAAGAGAACGAAATTTAAAATATTCAACAGATAGACGAAGACACTGGGTGTCCAAAATGTGAGTGCCGCGACCCGTGTCGCAACGTGACGTGTCCAGGAGCGGGTCAAACATGTGAGCTGATTGAGTCGTCTTGTGCGCGACCTCCGTGTCCGCCGATACCCAGCTGCCGTAAAGCCAAATCACTAGCGACAATTTGTCCAGCGGGAGAGCCGCTCCAGATAACAGACTCGCCGAGGCCTTTTCTCTGCGGTAACTCGCTCGGCAAACCCTCATGTCCGCCCATGTACCGGTGCCTAGTTGACAACAATCAAGAGTACGGAGTCTGTTGCCCGTCGAGTCTCAACTTGGAGCGACCTGGAAAGTGTCCACCGGAAGAACCGGCTGTCTGCGGACCTCCGTGTCAGCATGACATGGACTGCTCTGGACCACAAAAGTGCTGTGCCAGCGAGTCTTGCGGCGGCGGAGTTTGTTTACTTCCTGTTGGACTCAGCGTCTGCCGTAAGAACCGGATGCTCGCCGAGATGCTCAGCGTTTCTGAGAAACAAGGCCGTGGGTACATCCCACAGTGTACTGATGCTGGTGGATACGAGCCAAAACAGTGCTCGAGAAACGGGTTGGTATGCTGGTGTGTCGACACTGATGGCAAAAAAATCTCCGGCACTATGGGACCTGGTGGGAGTGTTAATTGTAATCAAGTCATCAATAAATCTAAAGGACGAAAATTACCTTCTACTTGCCCACTATATCATTGCGCTCAAGTCTGTCAATATGGATTCAAAGTTGATGAATCTGGCTGCTCTACTTGTGAATGTGATAATCCATGTGAAGGGTAATTTTTTTTTTTTTTTTCTATACTTTTTTTATTTAAATTACGGAATTTCGTCAATGGAAAAAATTCGACGAATTTTTTTTTTCAATGGATTTTTTTTCCCAACATAAAATCAAACTTGCAAACTTTGATAAAAAAAATTGAGGTAATTTTTTTTGTCAGCGGTATTTTTTATTTTAAAAGTTTATTTAAATCCATGTTATAAACTATATTTCGAGTAAACTATTTTTTCTCAAACCTGTAATTTTAATAATGTAATGTAATTCTAAAAAGTAGGTCGTATTGGATGCCGTGAAACTAAAACCGGTCGTAAAAAAAATGATAAAACGTCAAAACTATATCTAAAAATACATTAATCATATTTATTATCAACATTAAAAAAAATAAATTGATAAATAATACAACTTTTTTTTTTTTTGCTTATTAATCATATTTAGATTCCCGTGTCCGGCTGATCAAGAGTGTACATTAAATCGTGAGAACGGTTGTCCGGATTTTCTTTGTCCCACGACACCAGAATGCCGACCAAAGAAGTCGTACAAGAGTCCCTGTGTAACTGGAGCACCATTAAGTGATGAGGGTGGTAATGCTGTTACTTGTACCGGTACAAACAGCACGTGTCCCTCGAGTCATATTTGTACCGCAGTCCCCGAAGCCGGGCAGTCTGTTTGCTGTCCAATGCTGAACATCCCGACTCCGCCAACAAGTGAGTAATCAAAAGTTATTTACCGACACAACTCCGCAAACAAAAAGCATTTTATTTTTTTTCCTTCTGTCAGTTCGCGTAAATTATAAAATTAAATTGCTGTTTACTACTAACTTTTATTTAACTTTCTTAATTAATTATATTACTAAATAAATTATATAGTGTGCGAGTACCTACGAGACTTCAATAACCGCATGGAGGGGACACGAGAGGGGATGTCTTTGGCGATACCACCGCCAAAGTGCGCATCAGATGGGACATGGAAGTCACTGCAGTGTCATGATTCACGTTGTGACTGCGTAAATGAGCAAGGAGTATCTCTGAGAACAAATATTAGCACAGCAGATGTTGACTGTGATGAAGTACGTGCACTGAGTAAGACATGCGAACCACCAGAGTGCGATTTGCAATGCACGTATGGCCGGGAAGTAGATGAGGCAGGATGTGAGCAGTGTCGCTGTCGTGATCCGTGCCAAGGAGTGGCCTGTGGCCCGCGTGAAATCTGTTCAATGGTTGATGTCAATTGCGGCGAAGGGCAAAACTGCCCTCAAGTACCTGCATGCTTGGCAGTGAAGCAGGGTCAGTGTCCTTACTTGGTTCCAAGTTCATCCAGCTGTGAAGTTCACTGCAGCAACGACCAAGAATGCACTGCCGACCGCAAATGCTGTTCAACTGGCTGCGGAACTGCTTGTGTAGATCCGGTAGTCGCCACGGGCTGTCAGCACGCGAGATCACTTGCCGAACACGCGGCGCGTGAGTCCGGTGAACCGGCTAGACGAATTTACATTCCACGTTGCGATGACAAAGGCAGCTTTGAACCAGTCCAGTGTCACTTGGGCACTTGCTGGTGTGTAGATGAAGAAGGGAGAGAAGCTGCTGGTACTAGAGTGCCAGATGGTACCCAACCTAAATGCAATAAGCCAGTAATATGTCCGTCAATTGAATGCCGTCTCGATTGTCCAGACGGGTTGGATTTAGATCCATCTGGATGTCCTCGGTGCGCTTGTCGGGATCCGTGTAAAGCTGTAAATTGCCGAGGAGAAAACGAAGCTTGTAGGATGGTCGAGGTGGCTTGCAGTGCACCACCCTGTCCACCGGTGCCCGTCTGTCTACCGAAAAAAGACAATCCGTGTCCCAATGGATCTCCGCTGCTAACTCAAGAAGGCTCTCCCGCTCTTTGCGGCCCACATGGTCAACATTGCCCTACTACACACAAATGCGAGCTGTCGCCCCTTGATGAATACGCCGTCTGTTGTCCTAAGCCTCGAGACGTCTGTTTCGAACCTCCGAGACTTATCGAGTGTCCGCCTAACAGACGAATGAACGATACTGAGCGATGGTACTTCGATCCAGAATTAAATGAGTGCAGGATAAAGTCTGGTTGCTCTGTTGGGCACAATGATTTCTCCAGCAAAATTGTTTGCGATGACGTATGTCCTGTTCTGACACCGTGCGAATTGCAGCGCGAGCGTAATTTGAAAAACTCTCAGCGACTTAAGCAGTCGGTGTTTCTGCCGCGTTGCAATACAGACACCGGCGCTTGGGAGCCCATTCAGTGTCTAGATCACGTGGGAGTTTGCTGGTGCGTCGACAGAAAGGGCGTACCGATAAAAGGATCACTAGTACGTGGTGAAGAGCCCAAGTGCAACTTTAGACAAGCAAGAAAAGGCGCAAGCAAAAGCTCTCTCATTGAAATAGACCCGGAAATTGCTGCGTATATGGAAAACTCTCTGGTTAAAATAGAAATTGAAGAGGAGCGAGTTGAAGAGAAACCCGTACCGAAGCTTCTGATAACGAGATGCGAAGCAATGAGGGAACGCGGTCATGTGCCCACAACTTGCGACCAGGAAGGGAAGTTTGAGCCAACCCAATGCGCCGGGGAAACTTGCTGGTGTGTTGACGAGGCCGGCAATCAAATTATCGGCTCCGAGCCCTTCTTCAAGGGCACGCAAATGTGCTGTAAGTATTTATATTTTTATTTATTTAATATTTAACTTGCATGTTATAAATTTAACGCTTAATTTGAAGTGTATTCACATTAACGAAATGAAAATAAAATTACATATGTATATTTAATTCATTCCGTGGGCAGAAATACATTTTATAGTTGAGGGAACTGAATAATTTACTAAAATTTATGGCTGCATACATAGTGCACAGTAATTTAAATAATGAATTCATATATAATACAATATGTTATATTTAACCTGAATAATTTTTATGCTCGCGCTTAATAAACTTTTAAAATGAATTTTTATTTCATTGTTAAAAATAAAATAACTCGACTCGCGGCTTGAATCTTCGGGTATATTAAATTCCGTGTAAAATCAGCTGTCATTAGCGCGCATTTATGTCTCGTAAAAATGTGAAAAATATTTTAAAATGAAAAACTTTAGTGGCATAACATAATTATTAATAAAATAAAACAAAAAATAAATTTTAAAATATTTACGGAGATGAAACTTTAAGCTGCTAAAATTTATTTAAATTTATTGTTAACTATTGACGTCAGTGATTGTAAATTATAACGGAACAAGTTTAAGTTCCACGTAATTGTAATTTATTTATTCTGAGTGAATGGAGATTTATTATAGCAAAAAAAATGTTTTTTTTTCTCAGTAATGACAGCAGTGGAGGCTGTAGAAGTAACTCTGCGTTTTCCCGGACACTTTGTAAATGAGGACACGAATCGCTTTACTAGGGCGACAGCGGACCTGCTGCGTGATCTGAACGCGAATATAAAAGACGGTATCGCAGTTGAATTAGACCTGGACGCAGCGATAATTGGATTCGAAATAGTAGGAGACAACAAAGTTGACGTCGCGTTCCATCTCGAGGAGCTGACTCGCAGTCGAAGCTTAGCACTGCTCGGATCTATCGCCGATGCTACCACTTCAAGATTTATCCATCGACCCTTATCTTTTGAGGCTGAAGACAAGATAATGGCTCTTGAACAACGGGAAGTATTCACTGACGCAGAAACTCCAATTTATCAGACTACTACGGTTGTTCTTGCCGCTACAAGTGCCATTATCATCACCAGTTTTATTATTTTATTCGTTATTTATCGTAGAAAGGTCAGTTCTGTAAATTATTACCTCAATTACAATAATTGTTTTATCATCTATTAAATTACTTATCGCTCTAGTTTTATTATTTATTATTAATAGCGACCGCTGCTCAAATTATTCAGAACGTTTTAATTTTAATAAGTAATCAAATCTTGAATATTTTAATTATTTAATTTTAATGCAAATTTTATCATCTGTCCTTTAAATCATTTAATTTGATAAGTTAATAATTATGAAATATTTTTAAAAAATCTTACGCTCAATTTTTTTTACTATCGTTCTTTGGTCGCTTTTTTTTCTAAATTTTTAAATATTAAGATACAAAAAAATTGATAAAATTTTTAGGATTCACTTAAAAAAGTCTTCCCTGGTGGAAATTTTTCGGAATTTTCTCTTAAAAACTCAGTTCTAAAAATCTAGACTTTTTCAGAGTTTTTCAGAGGAAAGTCCGAAAAATTTCCACCAGGGTTGTCTGTAATTGAATAGAAAAAAAAATTGGGAGAATATTCAAAAATTTGAATTTTAATAATTTCGCGCCAAATTTGAATTTATTAAAAATTATTAATATAATTCAGTATAAAAATTAAAAATTTTGAAAAAGTAAAAATTTAACTCGAGAACTTTCCAATGATACCTAATTTTGATATTCATATATAATTTATAATTATTAGTATAAATTATGAATTAATAAAAATTTCAAAATTTGAATGCAGATGAAAGTAAGATATTGCAGACCAAAAACAGAAGAAACAGATGAACGTTACTTGGCGTACGACAAACAACCTGTATACGTGATATCCGGTGCAGATAAAGATGACAAGGATATAGAGGTTGTGAGAGAATTATGCGAGAGTCACTCGGTAGCAAAGGAAATTGCTCAGACATAAACTATTTCGTGACTCTCGAGTTAAAACATAGATCGTACTTGACGTCATCTTCAAGAATAACATTTTGAAGTGAAGCAACCCAAGTATCACCACCAATACCATCAGCATCACCAACATCACCAGCACTTACAGTAAAACTACCATTAAAAATCAGTAACCGGTGGAATAAAAGCGTTTAAAGTGAATACGTTTTAACGTATGTTGTCTTAAAAATCCTCGATAATAAATTTAAACCTCAAGTATATAAATAATAGATTTATTTAGCGGCAGTATCTCAACTTTAGCGGCATATGTATGATCGATCTCTTTTGTAAAACGGCTCCGGTTTTCCTCCATTTTACTTTTATTTATCTCAGCACTTACCGTTTGTATTTTATCGATTTATTATTAAACTCAAGACTGTCGATAATTCGATAGCTCACGTCAGTATTTATTGTACGTAATATTTTATAGATAATCCAATTACGGTAACGTTATAATTAATAAATTTATATATTTATTATGACGTTGTAACTGACGATCTTTCAAGTCAATTACAGTCTAGGAGTTCCGTACTTGTAGTAAACCACAGCCGTTTTTTTATTTCTGTATCATTATTGTAAAGAGTGACAGAATTTTAAATTATATTATAAATACCCACAAGTACTTAGAGTACACGCGATGACGGTTTTCCGACGCTGATTGACGTACATAATTATTTATTGAATAATTATTTAATTATTTCCGTTAGTTGCGTCGGAAATTTTGTCACTAGCTTATGTAGATGCATATCGTGTATTCATGAAATGCAAGTGATATATATATAAATATATAAATATATATATTTATGAATATTGATATTAATATTAATGATAATTAAATCGTTAAATACATGAACTTGATATTATATACAATTAATAGCATAGAAATGTACATATCCAGCGCAATAACTTGCGTATTAATTTTAATTATACTTTGATATATATTTATATATATATTATTATTAAATGTAATTTAATACTCATGATATTTTATCATTTTTCTTTGTACTTTATTCATTTATGATGTAATTCTGTAATCGTAATTTAAATTAAATTATTTATTTATAAAATTTTGCATTCGCGCCAATTTTTTAAATTTTATTTAAAACTTTTGGCATTATGATTTAAGAATTACATCTTTTCTAGTGTACGAAAATTAATGATGAATAAATTTAGACAATTTTACTGGATTTTATTTTATCCAAACACCCTTTATATTTTATTTCATTAAATATTATTGCTGATAAATAAATATATCATTTGTTAGCAATAAGAAAGGATGTCTGGTATAAATGTAATCGTTTAATGTACTAGTTAATTATTTATTTGATTAACAATTTAATATATTAATAATTAATAAAAATAAATAAAATATAAATAAAGTTGTTTTTTTTAATTTTGAATGTAAATAATTATGGTCCTGAAGACCAGACAATTTTTGAATTTTTTTTTTTACAAATTGATTGCAAAAAAATGAAAAATAAAAATATGCACGTATAGAAAATTTAAAAAACTAGTAGTGCAATTTTTTCAAATTTTTTTTTGTTTATAATTTATTGTTAAAAAAAAAATCCAAAAATTATTAGACGTCGGTTAACTTCAGTACCATAAATAATTATGTGTCATGTCGTATTACTCTCACGTGTCGGCGTTGCCTAGCAACCGAAGACTAAACAAAAATTACTCAGGTATAAACAATGGCTTAAATTATCATCGCACGTAAATTTACCTCGACACATCAGTTAACTAAAATATAAATTTAAATAATTGGTACATCATGTACATTATTTTGGCTGTCATCCAGCTTCGCTTGTCTCCATCAAAAGTTCTGGTAAAAATTTAAATAAAATTTTCAAAAATATATAGAAATACTCAAGTTTTAAAATGACGGCATGTTGTCGTTACTCCGATCTCAAAAGTTCTGGTACGTAAATTAATTAATTTTTTTTTTAGTGATTGTTTATTTATTTAATTATTTACTTGTTTAGTTTACAATCAAAAAGGAGAAGGTTACTTCGAACAATTGTCGGCTTACAATCATATGTCCGCACATTTACGTCGTGTACTTTTAGCTAAAAGTAGAGTCGATAGTAAAAATAATAATTATTTATCAAAAAAAAGAAGTATGTCTGCGGGTAGAGTCAGAACAGATAAAACTCCGTCCCAAGAATTTATTGATCGGGTTGCTTATGATACTGAACATCATCCGCTGGTTTAATATTTATATATATATATTTATATGTACTGTTAAAAATTTACCGTGACCCTGATTAGACAACTGAATTCGACCGAATTAAAAATTTTAATTCTGCAAAACAGAATTCAACTGAATTGAAAATTTGAATTTGAATTAAACAGAATAAAACCGATTTAACAATTTCAAATTCGTTTTAATTCGGATTCAGAACCAGAAATTGGAGAATTATTTTCGAATTAATCAGAATTAAACCGAATAGAATTATTTAAATTCGTTTTAATTTGGGCAAATTCTGGTTTTCCTGCCGAATTAGACAGAATTCATTTTTAAGTTAGGTAACGAATTAACAGAATTTATCTGAATTAAATAGAATTAAAAATTTAATTTTGTTTAATTCGATCGAATTCAGTTGTTTAATCAGGGGAAATTTAAGGAAGTACTGTTGGTTTTATAATTGTTCAGAGTTTATACTGCGAAAAATCGGGAGTAAATTCGGAGTGATTACGGATTTTATTTAAATTTGAATTTACCCGCCACTCAGTTTCGGAGTTTTTTTAAAAATCACTCCGCATACGGAGTAAATAGAGAGTTTGTCTTTTCAGTGGAGGAGTTTTAAAATTTAAATAAACTCCCCTTCGGAGTAAATTTTACTCCGAGGGAATTAAATAAATAAACAGACATCCGCTCCGAATTCACTCCAGATTTAATCCGCAAATTTTATTACAGTGCAATGAAATTTGACATATTGGTAGATAATGATAAAAAAATTCAATGAAATTTTTTACGAGCTTCAAAGAATCAGTAAAATTTGAATTTTCATGCATTTAAAATTGAGCCCCATAAATCACAGGTTTCATTGAATTATTTGATCTCTGTAGAGCTCCAGAAAATCTAAAGAAATTTTTAACAGTACTCTCAGATGTTTAATAATTAAAAATTAATAATTGTATTGAAATTACGTAGGATGTCTTGAGAATGGGCCTCAATATAACCGATTACAACAGATCCCAAGTTATTGATTTCCCGAAAACGCGTTTGAATTCAACCAGGCGACCGATTGAAAGCGAACGAGGCCGCGTGTGCTCGAGATCAAGGTCGAGATACACATCCGGTTTGTCATTTCATTCGGCACGTCCTGGCTCGTTTGCTAAAAAGAATTTCAAAGCTCGCGATAAGCATGACGGGGAATTAGACGATGAAAATAATGACGAGGAAGAAGAAGAAATAGAAGTTTGCTATGGTGGAAAATGTAATGAATACAGCGGTAATTCAAGTGTACGTTCATCTCCAAGGTATTTATTATTATTATTATGATTATTTTTCATATTTTCCTATCCGCCTGCTTATTAATTTAATGAGCCGACTGAAGTGTTTGATTTAATTGGCGTAAACTGGGTCAGCAGGTCAGCTAAAAGTAAAGGTGAAAATGATCGAGTCGGTTCGGTGTATGGATCGAGTTTTGAATCACCCTCAGAAGGTTCTCGCTCTCGGCGTGATTCCGCAGCCTCCAAGGACTCGGCTTCGAGCCGCAGTAACGAGAGTTCATTAATGAGTACTCGTAAAACCAGAGAGAATCCTGATTGTATGTTCGTTAGCACATCCGATGAGACCAAGTACTCGAAATTTCTGTACGATATTACTCAAGAGATTGTTCAGAACGGTTATTACAAAGATGAAGAGCTGAGAAAAGTATTTCAGAAGCATATTAAAAGAAATTCTAATACACTTGATAAGGTAATATATAAATGTATGAATATATATACAAAATCCGCGGAAAAATGGTCCTCTGGAGTAAAATGAACCCGATAAACTTTTTTTTTAATTACTGAGGAGTAATATGGGCATTATGGGGCAATATGATCCAGCTAAAGTTTTTTACAGAAAAATTAAATTCGAAAATTTGAATTTTTTTTTTCAATGACTAGATCATACACGGAAAGAAAATTATGGGAAGTTTTGCTATGCATTATGGAAATAGTTCCCATAATATCATAAAAATTTTTTTTGCAAAATAGTGTAGAAATTTCCCTCATAATATGGAGAGATTCAAATGAAGCCTTTTCGACGCGAAATTTGTTAAAAAAAAAAAAAATGTTGTTAAAAATTTTAATGTTTTTTGCCAAATACAATTTTTTTTCAATGTTTGAGTTTTTGTTTTTATATTTGATAATATTTTTGTGTATTGTAAAAGTGATTATCACACTTTTCTTTCAATTAATTTTTTCATGATAGTATGGGAACTATTCCCATAATATTATGGGAATGATTCCCATAATGGTTTAGGAACTATTCCTTTACCATTATGGGAAACATTCCTATAATATTAAAGGAATAGTTCTCATACTATTATAGGAACCATTCCTATAATGTTATGGGAATGGTTCCTATAAATTATAGGAACTGCTCCCATAATTTATGGTCGTAATTCCTATGATGATATAGGAAAAAATTTCACAAAATTATGGGAACATTTTCCATAATTTTCTTTCCGTGTATTTAAATTATTTTCTCAAGAGTCCATTTTTCCCACTCATCCCAAGACATTTGAATAAATAATTTTTTTTATTTCATTTAATTAAAACCTGATAATTATTATCAACAATTGGTGCAGAATAAAATGATGTATGAATTATACCAATTAAAATTATCATTAAATATAATTGATCAAGAAGACGAAGATGAAGAAGAGACAATTGAAAAATTTATAAAATCTAAAAAATATTCATCAGTATCGCCATTGAAACCGCCGACTCCTCCTAAAATTCTCGACGAAAACAAAGTCACTGATAAATTGATGAATCCAGAAGAACAGAAAGAAACTTACAGCAAATCGCCTCACAGCGGCAGGAATACTGTCGTCCTCGTCGACGCAAATCCCGAGTTATTAATCACCGAGAGAGACGTTCTCGCAACACTCATGGAGATGAATATTGATCCCGATCAAGCGCACAGAGCCTGCAAGCGGCTGCTGAAGAGGAGTAAAGATTTGCATGCATTACAGATGGTAAAGTATTGTCTCTAGATTTATTTTATTTAAAGTTTTCGTTAGTTTGGTTGGTTGGTTCCTTCCTCGGTCGCTCGGGTGAATCCGCTTTTCCCGTCAGACAATTTCCTCGAGAAAATCCTTTGAGAAAAATCGCCCAGATTGTATTGTATTCAGAGAAAGAACGCTCGGCCAGGTGCACGCAGGGAAAAAGGACACGGGGATATCTCCTACTGCTTCAGCGACCAGACCCGAAGGATCTCGTAGCCAAGTCGCTCACTCCCATCATTATCATCAGCAGCAGCATCAGTATCAGCATCACCAGCAGCTACAACGGCAGTATGATATTACTTACACTGGAACATCAAAGAAAGATTTCAATAGAAGCAAAATCCAATTGTTAACTTGTCCAGACTATGCTTTGAAGGCCCATCCTTCCATGACTCATCCTCCTCAATATTCTTCTGTGAAAAATACTTTTTATACAGTACAGAATGATTGTATTCAGAAAAAAACCGTAGAATGTATTTGTAACTCAAGGTAAAGATTTTTATTTTGTAAAAAAAAAAATTTATTTATTTATTATTTTATTTATTTACGTTCAGACTCAGAGCCAAGTCACCTTGCGAAATTTTATCCGGCTACTCGGCTAAAAAAAAACAGGCGGAAAAAATAGTAACTGAAAATAAATTAAATCGTAGTAAATGTTACTGTGGTAAAAAAAAATTGAAGGACAGTAAAAATAAAATAGAATGTGATAGAAAAAAATCCGAAGATAAAATAAAAGTTGAAAATAACGAAATTGATGATGAAATGTCTGGAGAATCAGAGCTACGAGAATCGGAGTCGATAGAATTAAATGAAGTGTCGGAAAAATTAGAATTATTTGCAGGAGAATCAGTCAATAAAAAAAAATCCGAGGAAAGTGGGACAGGTTTGTTTTGTTAAAAAATAAAATAGAAATCTAATGAATTACTTGGATTAAATGAATGATAAAATAAGTTAATGGATATTTTATGTTTTTTTAGAAGACTCAAGTGCGTCACAAGTAACTCGACTTTCGTTTCCTGCTGTTAGAGATACAGAGGAGCGAGACGTCACACCCCGACTTTCTCTTGGCATAAAAATAAGTCATACTGAAGAAATGAAAAGTTCCGTTACTGCTGACGAATCTACGAGCCGTGAATTACAATCGCGAATATCAAATACCGACTTGAGTATTTTAAGTGATAAAGACGATACTGACGAGTCTATCGCCGAGTTTTATTCCGACGATGATTCTTCCGTAAAGTCCGAGGTCAAAGATGACGAAAAAGAAGTTGATGATGATGTAAATTACAGATAATCGCCAACTAAATATTTATTATTTACCATAATCACAAAAACTTATTTATCATTCATAATTTTTTTTTTATAAACTTATCGCGTGCAGATAAATCTAGACTCGAAATTTTTCCACGATGACTCAGACCACGAATTTTTGCTGCACAAGGAAGCGCCGGGACCTGAGTCACCAAAAGGCTCTAGAAAAAGACAAGTAATTTGAATTAAAAATTAATCACTTATAATTATAATCAGCAAAATTAAAAAAATTATTTTTCCAGTTGTATCCCTCAGACTCTGAGCATCAGCCAAAGCGAATCCACACTCAGGAAAAAAATATCACCGCCACAATCATACCCAATTTCCAACCGAATTGCGCCGCAGTGTGTCCCAATTTACCCCAAAAAAAATTACGCGACATGTTGCTGTGCAACTCCTGCGAGCAGTCTGTAAAAAAAATGTATTATTAACTAGAAAATAAATAGTCCTTACAGTTTTAAAAATTAATTGACTAAAATAATGAATAATTTTTACGACTATTTATTTTATTGATAAAATATTTCGTTACATTACGCAGTGCTCTGGGTACAAGCTTCTATCACCATCAATCAGTACTATTTGTTTTTTAATATTTAATATTAATTACTATTATTAATTTTAATAACTATAATTATTAATTACTTAGTCTGTTTATTGAGTCCTTTTAAAATCAATGTGGGATCAATAAACAACGATAAAATATATTGTGAAAAAATATAGTGTATCAACATGTGTAAGTATAACCAGTATACCCACCCAAACTGTACATCATCCAAATATATATTTATATATCTATATATATGTACTGTATATAATTTATACATGGAGTCATATATATATTGATTATAATTATAGGTATTAGTATGTTAATTACTTGATAGTTTTTGTGTTCTCTAGATCTATAGTTACAGAATTATACAATCAAGTGATAGAGATCAATCATAAATTTTTTTTTTGTAGAAATGCGAGACGTCTACGATTTTTTGTCGTAATAAATAATCAATAATCATTAAATGATTATTAATCACCGATAGTTATTATATATATATATAAAATATACATTTATATATAAATATGTATTTATAAATATCCACGTAAATGTGAATATTTTACGTACAACCAATAATACGCGTTAGTATTTTTTTCTCATCAGCTTCCGTCGGAGGCGTTTGATGATGAGTCCTCAAGCTCCGGTGCACCTGGACGTCGATTTATGATGCTCATTAAATCGGTAACACGTTTTATTGTGTAATCTGGCTTAGGATCATCAGCGGACAATCGGGTTTTGTCGGATATTGGCAGCCAAACTGTGCCACCTAGTCCACTTCCGACACCGCCTGAAATAATTTTTATTTAATTCCAGATCGTGGGATTTTTTTTTCATTGCCAATCATTTGGTAGACTGATTTTAGAGCTTAAAATTTTGACTAAAATAAGTCCAAAACGATTTGTGATAAAAAAAAAAATTGTCATTTTGACTCTAGAAAGTTGTAGGGTAGAGAAGTAGAATTTGTCGCCACTGCTCCATTTTTGGACATTTGATACTTTATTTAAATCAATGAAAAAGTATGAAATAAAATTTCCATAGCAGTAGTGTGATAAAAGTGTCTGTGTCCATTTTAAAAATCAATTATGACATTGCGTTTTTTACAAATTATTTTATTTAAATTTTCCACGTGTCCAAAACAAAACGGCGACCGTCTTTTTCTTTTCATGCAATAATTTCTTGCGACAAAATTTCTCAGCAATAATTTCTCAAGGCATATTTTCTTGAAGAATTTCAAGGCAAATAATATATAGCGAGAAATTTTTGTGACGGATCAATTTTTGTTTGAGTAATTATTGCTGAGAAATTTTTGCATGAGAAATTATTCCAGATTTATAAAGGCAGGGAGCCGTCCAAAACTGGCCCCAAAGTGTTCAGAAGCGGTACCTCTACCCTACTGTAAAATTATTTAAATAAAATAGTATATGTAAATCCGTACCTTGAATATCAGTTTCCAATTTGTCGCCGACCATTATGCAGTTGCTCGGCAGCACACCCAGGATGCGACAGGCCTCGAGAAAAATCCTCGACTCAGGTTTCTCCCACGGCAAGTCTCCGGAGACGAGAATGACGTCAAAAAATCTGGCAACATCCAGTCGTCGGATCTTCTCCCACTGGGCATTCGAGCATCCGTTGGTTATCAACCCCAGGAGGTACTTCTTCCTGAGCTCCAGCAGCATCGACTGGGTCTCCGGGGTCAGCGCGAGGTACCGGTATCTCAAGTACAGCCACCTTGCGTATATTTTATCCGCGATGCACGAGTACTTGTCCCCGAGAGCTTTCGTCCAGAGAGAAGTGCGCCAGGTGTCCAAGTCATACGCCTGGTTGTCAGGGCAATTTCTGAACATCTTCAAGTAGGAGCTGCATATCTTCGACGAGACTTCATGCGGGACGTTGTGCTGCGTCGTCAACTCATCGGCAAGCTACTCGAGTAAAACAGTTTTAATTCATCAGAGTTAATTGTCTAGTTTTTCATCATACGTCATTACATGTTTAGTTAAGAGGGAACAATTTAGACAGTGCTACGTTCAATTAATTATACTCTTATTTGATTGAATTAATTGAAGATCAATATAAATATAATATAAATGTATATAAAAATATGAGACGAAAGGACAAGTGTAATTGTTGAACGTAGCAATTGGCAGTCTAAAATTGGGCTCATCAGTCGGTAGAGTGAAAAATAAAATAATAACTAAAATTAAGATCGCTTAATTCATGTTAATGATTACCTATAATAATTGCACTGACTCATTTTCATATTACTCGTGCCGATATATTTGGACACACATTGAAGACGCACCCACGGGCACTGCTGTAATCACAACAAAATCAGTTGTGCCAACAACAGACTTAATTGGTAGTTGCTTTTGTTCATTTCTTCCAACTAAGTCTAATTAACAATTTTTAATTGTTTATAGCACAGATTGTTTAGGCAGGATTATTATTGAGGATTAATGATACACAATTTTTTTTATAAAAAAACATTCGTTTAATTTTTTTATTTTGATACAGTTCTAGCTCACTCTTTTTATTTTTTTTTACAACAATTTTTTGATGTACATTTTTTTTTGAATTTGTGGCATAATAAAAATTTTTGTTTATTTTAAATCTTGATTTTTTTTAAATGACATCAGAGTGATGACAAAATAGCACTGGAAACGATGCTAATTTTTTTTGCATGAAATAATTATTAAAGTTAATTGAATTTTTAATTAATAGGTAAACTAAATATTTATAAAATATAATAAATATGAGTTTACACTTTTGATATTTAAATAAATAATATTTTTAGCAGCGTCTCAGTTGCCAGGAACTATTTATAGGTCTGATGTGTTATTAAAATATTTATGACCAATGTACATATTTTTAAATGTATGACCTGTAATATTTTTAAAAAAATCAACAAATTAATTATGACTATTTATTAATAACATTAATTATTTAATTTATAATTAAATATTTAAATATATATATAAATGCTACCACTAGCTAGTATTAATATTTTAAAAGCCAGTGTCAAAAACATTTTTTTAAATTCTCTTAATTACTCTTGTTAATGAAAGAAAAAAAAAAATTGATTGATAGAAAATTAATCGCCGAATAAACTTTTTCCCAACTCCATCATACGGTGATTTCTGCAGACAGTAAGTGCGTCGTATTTCTTAAGCTCGGAGGCGACCTTGGGATCAGCTTTCACCAGATGACAAAGTAGATCTTCATACGCAGATTTAACATTGGGAGGCAGTGAGCCTATTTTGACCTTTTTGAGTACGTCGATGATGCCCTCGACCCACCCGGACTCGATGGCGAACTCCGCGAGCCAGGGAATCTGCTGCAAAACACTGGCCATTGTCTGCATGCCCAGGAACCAGAGCTCCATTATCTCCATCCAGTGTTCCTTGTAAGATATTGCGACGACCAGTTCCGTGGGGTTGTTGCTCTCGTCGACGTTGTAAGCATCCCAGAGGAATCTTATTGTGGCTCTGATGTACCCGGTGATGCTGTAGTCATTTTTCTTGGCGAGCTTCGCCTGCTGTTTGAGCAGCAGCAGACCCAGGACAGCAAGATGACCATGAAGGACCAGGTTCTCGCTGGTCTGCTTGAGTATCGGCAGATTGTCGAAGATGAACTTGAGCAGAGCCACGAAAGTGGCCGACTGCTCGACCAATTTAGCCTCGAGTACTGTGATGTTCATGAGGACATTGCAGATGGAGACCATGGCAGCGCGTGAGTCGTTCATTTCCTCCAGGACTCGGGGCTCCAGTTCTTTCTGCGGTTCTTTTATTGCCTTGAGACGCTCAGACCTGGGTACCGGTGGTTTTTTATTTTGCACTATTGTCCAGTGATAAGACAGACAGTCAAAGAGAATTTCTTCCTGCTTGTGTTTGAGCAGAATCTTGCGGGCGTCTTCTTCAACCGCCAGATGACACAAAGCCGGCAGCAGAACTCGGAGGATGTCGACTTCGCTGAGAGGATCATGAACGACAGGTTCAGAGGACGATGAAGACTCATCAGATTTATTGGCTTTTACTTTTTCCGACATCTTACGATTGCGGCAGGCGTAAAACGTATCCTTGGCGACGGTGAGCATGTAAGGAAGAACGGCGTACACTTGAGGACGCATTGATGAGGTATCTTGAACCAACCAGGCGGCTAAAACTCTTACCATTGCACAGACAAATATTTTATCTTTTATGTCCGTGAGCTCTTTCATTTTCGAAACCGAAGTAAGCAAACCAATAACCGCAGAAAATGCTCCCTTCAGTGCAGTATACAATGACTGTTTTTCTTTTTGCTCCAAGTCCAATTGGTCTGTGGTGATGTACTGCAAAGATACTTCCAAAATAATAAAACAGGCTGTTATTAAATCGGCATTTTGAATAACGGCTTTCAATTGCTTGCCTTCAAGTTGCATTCGCACTTCAATAGACGCCAATTGAATTAATAATAAAAAGAACACCTTGGGCTTCTCTTCATCCATAAGTGCCCATTCAACTCCGAACAATTCGAGTACAGCTGAGGCCAATTTTAACGCCGGATCTCGCTGATTTTTACCAATCTTAGAACCAAGAACATCACAGAGTCCTTTGTACAGACTCTGAGGCCATGATTCTTCTTTGCACGTGTCTACAACTTGTTCCTTGCGGCATGAATTTATCAGAGCTTGTAAAATACCACACAATTCAAACTTTCTCTCTGAATGATCTGTCTCAAAGTCCAGTGCTATTTTATTCATGATCGCGTGGAAAGGCGCCGGGTCAACGGGATCCCAAGCTTCTGCTCCCAACTGACTCACCAAAGTCACCAGGATGTTCAGCGCCTGGTCTGTCTGGAAACTCTTCTCAGAATATATTTCACACATCTTGGAAATTGCTTTCTGCTCAAGCAGAGCCTTCTGTCCAGCCGGATGCTGCGCTATGCTCTGCAGGCACCTGTACGCCTCACTTACAATAATCAGAGTGTCATCAGGAGCGTCTTCGTCAGCTTGAGAGACGATTTCCAGCAGCGCTGGCACATGTGCGACCATGTCCGGGTGGCGAGCCAGCTCCGGGTCGCTGCAAAAGGCCGTGAGAATTGACAACGCAACCGATTTGTAGACCTGCGGCGGACAATCAACCGGTACATCATTGCTGACCAACAATCGCCGCAAAAACTTTGACCCAATAGCTTCGAAGATCATTTTCTTGGCCTCTGAGCTGCAGTCTTTGCTGTCCACCAGCTTAGTCACCATAAAAAGTGCCGCAAATTTTTCCGAATCGCTCGTCACCATCTTGAGAATCCCAACGCACTTGGTCACTCCTTCCGGGATACTCATCTTGACAATTTAAAGTAAAAACCCAAGTACAGAAATTTATTACTTAATTTCCACTTAATTTCCAGGTTTTCCTCGTTGACGAGTTTAAATTCAAGTAAATGCCAACAGCACAATGAAACAAAATAAAGTTTTATAATTTAACCACTTTCGAATTAAATTAAAATGGATTCAAAGCCAATTGGCATCACTCCCAACAACGTACGTTCTAGCCTTGTCCTTTGATGCTCTCAAATTATCTTTTTATCACCCAATAAAAAAACAATTAACTCTCACTCTAATCTTCGTGTTCTTTATCTTCAATCTCCAATATAAATGAACTAGAATTCAACAAATATTTATCAGCAATCAATTAAATAAATATATATATTTATATATAAATATACACATAACCAACAAGCAATACGTTGTCGACGACGACTGAAACGTTTGCTGGTAATCCTCTTAACTGACTTGATTTCTCACGAAAAATAATTTGAATACGTGGTGTCTAAGTAGTGGTGTTAAAAATAACTTGTCGCACTCACCCGAGTTGTATAAAACATCAGCAGGAGAACTAGTATAGTATAAGTTACTAAAATATAAATGATAAATAGACCAAGTAAAGATTTCACTACACAGCCTCCAACTTTTATTTTTACTCTGATTCTTATTCTCAGTCTCAGTCTTACTTTTGTTTATCGTTTTCTTCAGCAACCAACTATCCGTAGTTCCTTATCTACAATTAAGACTTTTGAGTATCCGTCGGATATTCTCCGTCTAAAATAGTCTTCGTCGTTAACCGTCGACGTGGTTGGTTTATCAAGAAACAGCTATATCAGGAAACCGTATCAAGTTACACAGACTGTTCTCTTGTTCTATTTTAGTTCCTCACTATAAAATCCTCGGTTCTCAGCCGCGGGTTCTTGACTCTCTGCTCAAAACTCTTCGAACTTGAGTTCAGTTGTTTCAGCGAATTCGCGGCACGTCGATAAACTAAAACTAAAACTAAAACTAAAACTCAATCGTCAAAACGAGAAAACAAACTTTTATATTACGCGCCGCGCACTGTGACAAATTTTTTTTATCGAAATATTTAAAACTCCCGTTAAATATTCAAATAAATATCAAATCAGTAAATCAATCAATCAATCAATCAATCATGTTTTAATTAATAATATATAAAACGTAAACGAGTATTTTTTTTTTTATTTAAATCGCATTTTTTAATAAATTACCAAAGTAGTAAACACGAGGTTACTGCCTGCATTGTGCGCACATGATCGTGAAGTTGCTGACGACATGACATGACCTCTCGCGCCCTTTCGTCTACTTCTCTTCAAGGTTTTATGTATTGCGATTGGTTTATTGGTTTCCACGCACACTATATTTGCTAGATTATTACAAATTTAAAAACAGTCATCTACTTAAAATTAAACAAAGTACAAAACAAAAAATAATAAAATAAAACAATTAACAACAAAATAAAACAATAAAATAAATGAAACAAATTAAGGGTAAATTATTTATAAATAATTCATACACTCAGTACCTTTTTACAAGCTAAACTGTCTCCCTTTCTTGTCTCGATCAGCGTGTTGTCCAGGTCGAAAAAAATAGTAGTGATGGCTGAGTTCCTGAGTCCATAAGCTGCCATTGTCATCCTGCTTGTCAACGAGTAATTTATAAAAATCTGTTGGTTTTCTGGCACCTGTTGGTATTATTCTTCACTCAAGTGACGTTTAATAACCAGACTGCTGCTGCTGAAATTGTTGCTCTGAATAAATCAATGACAATCTCCACGCTGGGCATGAGACGACTATTATATCAAGTCGAGAGATAACTGGCAATCGCTCTTGGACTTGGTATTTTTCTTTGTATGTATGTCGATGTGCTGATGAATTTTGTACCTTGTTGTTGGTTCGTTAAATCTCCAAGTCCAATAAAAATGTATCCACCAATCAGGTGGGGGACTATTGATGACGATCACCGTCCGTCCAGTCCCAGTCGCTCGACACAAAAACACCACCCTCGGATCATTTTACGTCATCGGGTTTTTAAAGCCACCATTTCATTGACGACAATCAATACATCAGATTAAGCTTCGTCTCCATGTAATTTCACGTTTTCACGTTCCAAGATCATGTCGCTCGTTTATGTTCACGTCAGAACCCGTTACTTTATTTCTCACCAATCCCGTGTCTCTCCCTCCTCCCCTGCTGGTACTTTTGTTCTTCCCCCTCTACTTTACAGATTCCTATCTGTCCCAGACCCAGGTCAAATGAAAGCCACTTTAGGTTTTATGACCATACCTACAAATAATAATAATAATAATAAATAATAATAATATTAGTAAGTGTGTACGTGACTTTCAGCACGTCCACGTGAGACCTGATAGTTTTTACCCATACTTCAGACTATCCTGCCATCATTTAAAGTCTAGCAGTTGCACTGCGTGTACTTACCAATAACTCAGTACTTAAATAAATATATAAGTGTTTTATTAATAATAAATATAAGTATTTAATAAACAATCAATTTTATCAGCTCGTATAATTTTTTAAATCAAACGTCACTTTAAATTTTAAAAAGTCATCATGTTTTTCGTCGTGTGCATTCTGTACGTCTTCTGCATTTTTTATTCGCACAAACGTTTGAAAAGTGTTGTTACTAAATTAAAACGAGTTAATTGTTAATTTAAATAATTAATTGTAATTATAAAAAGATACTTAAAGATTTAAATTTAATTTTAGTAATTTAATTATTTAATTATTAAGAAATGCGCGGATATTTGAATTTTAAAAGACGGAGAAAAAAAGCGGGGTTTTAAAAAATTTAAATTTTCTGCGGCAAACACGTGATGCAGAGGTCACACTCCGCCATTGTAATATATGACTAAATAAAACGTGATGATAAATGATTATTTAAAATGTTGATACGTAACCTCAGTAATAAATTAACTTGGTGTAAATTTCGCGCTCGATATTATTCGAAAGAGAGCGTTTCGAAAAGCGACGAACAATGTCGGGTATCAATGATAAGAAATATTGGCATCATGGCTCATATAGACGCAGGTAAATATTTTATTACATAAATATAATTATTTTTAATTTTAATTTATTTATTCAGTTATTTAATTAATTTATTACGTAACAGGAAAGACGACGACTACGGAGAGGATGCTGTATTATTCAGGAAGTATTAAAAACATGGGAGAGGTCCATCATGGCAACACGGTGACAGACTACATGGAGCAGGAACGTCAACGGGGAATAACGATAGTGTCTGCTGCAGTGACGTTTAATTGGAAGGACCATCGCTTTAATTTAATTGACACACCCGGACATATTGATTTTACTATGGGCGTTGAGCAGACACTGGGAGTTTTAGACGGCGCGGTGGTGATCCTCGATGGGTCTGCTGGTGTAGAAGCACAGACCCGGACTGTCTGGAAGCAGGCTGATAGATACAGCATCCCGCGAATTGTTTATGTAAATAAAATGGACAGGGCTGACGCCAATTTCCACATGTGTTTGGAGTCAATGGAGTCCAAGTTTGAAATAACTTCGCTGCCGGTACAACTCCCGATTAAAAACGACAGCGGTTTTGTTGGGATTCTTGATCTGCTGACGTTGGATAAAATTATTTTTGATAAGAACACTCAGGGGAACAAAATTTTGCGAGAAAAATTGACGGAGACAGAGGATGGTTTTCTGCTGGACCGCGCTAGGGAAAAACGTCGGCTGTTGGTTGATAAATTGTCAACGATTGATGATGAGCTGGCTAATTATATTATTGAGCAGGAGTCATTGGATGACATACCGACTCAGGTAATTTTAAATTCACTGCGTAAGTGTACGATTAAAGGCAAAGGTATTCCAGTTTTGCTGGGAAGTTCTTACAAGAATATTGGAGTCCAACCTCTGATGGATGCTGTTATTTTTTACTTGCCCTCACCGGATCTTCATATGAAAGCTAAACTGTACAGTTGCTTTGAGAAGAATTTATCAGCGCGAGCATTCAAAATAATTCATGACAAGCAACGCGGCCCGATAACATTTTTCCGGGTTTACTCGGGAAGTTTGAAAAAGAACCAGAAATTTTATAACGTTACTAGAGAGAAGCAGGAACAGGGCGGAAGACTTTACGCAGCTTATGCTGATGACTATGAAGAAATAAATGAAGTGACGGAAGGAAATATCGGCGGGTTGGCCGGATGTAAATTTACAGTCACTGGGGATTTACTAACCAGCGGTCCAACGATGGTCAGTCGCGCTAAAAGTGTCTTGGAAAAAATAAAGAATATCGATGACGCAGAGAAGGAAAAATTTTTCGCTGCTGCTAAAATTCCTGATCCCGTGTTTTTTTGCTCTATAGAACCGCCGTCGTTGTCCGCGCAGACTCCTCTCGACATCGCGCTCCAGGAGCTGGAACGCGAGGATCCAAGTCTCCGGGTGACTCTCAATGAAGAAACCGGACAAACTGTTCTCGGTGGAATGGGCGAGCTCCATATTGATATAATAAAAGAGAGAATAAAGACTGAGTACAAGATTGATGTTGATCTAGGTCCGCTGCAAATAGCTTACAAAGAAACGGTAGTAAAAGGAATCAAGGATACATTCGTTTCTCAGCACAAAATAGGCACGACTAATCACAACGTCAACGTCACCATGTCATTGATACCCAACTATGAAGGCAAAGATCTTTTGTTCGATAAAACAAAGGAAAGTGCTTCCAACATCGCGGACATTCATCCCAAGGTGATGTCCGCCGTCAGACGAGGTGTCGTCTTGGCACTAAACCATGGACCCAAGCTCGGGTGTCCTGTTATCGATGTCGGGGTAAAATTACACTGGCTGGAAGTCGGCAGAGGCACTTCTGACACCATGATTTCATCCGCTATCTCTCAGTGCATACGCAAGGTAATTCATTTTTTTCTACTCTTCCTGACTGATGATTGCTGACCAGATCATTAATACTGATTTTAAATTATTTACAGATGCTCGAACAAGCGGGAATTATGTTATTGGAGCCGATAATGAGACTGGAAGTCGTTATGCCTGAAGAATATTCATCTCGAGTCATGAGCGATCTCAGTAAACGCAGAGCGCAGATACAAGAAGTTACAGTTCGTGGGCAATACAAAGTAATTATGTTATTAATTATAAATATTATTTATAATTTAATTGATTGATTAATAGGAGGGAAAATTAATTTATAAATTTATTTATTTTTTAGGTACTTAGAGCTCTGGTACCGTTGAGTGAATTAATGGGATACTCGACGACTTTGAGAATATTGACGTCTGGCAATGGAAATTTTTCATCTGAATTCGACAGCTATCAGATGATGGGCGCAGCAGAAGAGCAACAAGCTATTAAACAAATAACCGGATTTTAAAAATATATTATTTTTATATTTATTTATTTATTGTAAATGGTTATTGATAAATTTTTCTATGTAAAGTAAAAAAAAATCAAAGTAGGTGATAAGTTGTAATAAATAATTATTAAAAAAAACTATGTCGTTTTCTATACAATGTATGACTTTTATTTTGACTAAAAATATATATTGCATCGTGTATTACTTAAATATTATTACACAATATAATAAAATACGAGAGCATGTTATGATAATTGAATATAAATTTTTTTCTTTGTAAATTGAGTTTGACAAATTATCACATCAAGTATAATATAAATATATATGTATATATTAATATTGCTGGCGCTCATGCAAAATTTCTTCACTATAAAATATATGTCTATATTTTTTTTCTTTAGATACATGGAGGGATTTAAAATTACGCATTTACTTTTAAATCTAAGGCTAGTAAAAAAAAACGTTAATTTCATTTGATTTGCTTTTAAAAAAGACAGAGTTCAATGGCAAATGTCAAAAATTTTTTAAAAATGACTCGAGTATTTTTCCATCGTAAAATTGATCGCAATTCTGTAATATTGTCAGTGAGATTTAATTTTTTTTTTTTTATCAAATTGAGCAGACACTCGGGAATGAATTGCCTCGAAATAAATAATTTCATAAACAGACATGCATATTTATATATATTTATGTTATATATTTATTTTATTAAGGAATAATTCGATCGATGGCTTACTCGATAGCTTGAGCTAAAATGTCTTTATTATTTAACACAATTAATTATTAATTAATATAAAAAAGACTCATCAATTATCGGTTCACATATTTATATAAATATATTATATTAATATATCAAATCCTTAATATTTATAAATTGATCGCAAACTCCAAGCGTAGAAAATGTATAAGTAGAAAATTTTTGTTCAAACTTTACTTTATTTTTTAATAAAAAAATATTTTTTAAATTTACTTGTACATTTTCGTACGATTTTCGAGTTTAAAAATTTTTTTAAAATTTTATTTTATACAAAAGTGAAATTTAATCACTTGAATATCGTGATAATTATATTTTATTTTATTTTAAAAAACCAGAGTTCGCATTGGTAACGAGCTGGGAAAAATAATTCACTTTTGGCTTTATTCGAGTTGCTGAGCAATTTTAAAACTCGAAAACAATTAATATTTAAAAATTTATACAATTAAGAGCACAAGTTTTTCTTTTTTATTCAAAATATTTAATGGTACAAAAATATGTCAGATAAAATAATCGTGAACAAACGCGTTTTAAATTCACAATTTTTTTTTTTACATGACAATAGAAAGACAATTTTATATAAAAAAAACTTTGCTCATCTAGAGTAATAATTACAATAATAATTGATATCTAATAGTAATTTTACTATTATTATTATTTTATTTATTTATTTCCTAAAAATATCATTCGATAAATTGCAGATAGACGTATTGTAGTAATAGTAATAATATTTAATTAAATACAGTCGTTCTAGTGTAGTTACGGGAACGACAAAAATACATTTATGGCAACTTGTGATGTTGACGCAAAGAAATAGCAGCTCTTCGATGTCGTCGTTATATAAAATTCAAAATAATGAACCATTAAAAAAAAATAATAATCAAGATCAATAAAAATAATCAGTATTACATTTAAAATTTTAAATATAAATATAAATATCAAGACAATTAGTATTTACGGTTACAAATAATCGTACAATTAAAATTTTACGCTGGTTCATTTTCATTGGAGCCGTAGTCAAGATCATCCTGGCGTCACAAGCTCACAAGTTTTGGTGGATTCGCGTCCGGAGAGCTGAGATCAACGGCGGACAAATTGTGTCTCTGTTGGGTAGAGCACGAGGGTATGAGCGGCGTTGATACTGGAGTCAATCCAGTGCCGCCGTCCATCAGAGAATCAAAATTAAAGGGAATACCGCTGGATGGTGTCGTAATTGGTACCCCAGCAACTTCATTCGAAGTCTTCATAAATGAGGGCGTCTCAACGGTTTTAAATTGCAATGAATCCGGGCGATCTTTTGTTTCATTAGCGGCAAATATCGGCAATGAATTAGGTCTATTGTTGTTTTCAAAACCAACTGGCAATGAGTTTGGACGATTCGGTCTTGTGTCTATCGACTCGCATTTATTTGGATGAAGAAATGGACTGCTGTCGATGGTAATTTCGGATTTTATCAGAGGTTTTACGTCAGGTGGCGATGACGAACGTAGTCTACACACAGCTCGATGGGTTTCTAATAAAAATTCTAGGTCATCTTTCGCTTGCTGCAACTGCGTGATTTCATTCTGTAGTGTCTGTTTCTTTTTTTCCAAGCCCTCAGTCTCCTAAGAAAAAAAATGATAATTAATATCCTCGTTCACTTGATAAATAAATTAATTTATTAAAAAAAAAAAAAAAGAACTAGACCTAAAACCAGAACTTACTTCTAGCAGAGCATTGGTATGATCCATTCTCCGTTTTCGGCATCTAGCAGCAGCCATTTTATTTCTTTCACGACGAACCTGCCGACGTTCTTCTTCTTCCGGCGAAATCCCAATCGTCCTGGTGGGTCTTCTGCCTCCCATATTTCTGCGGGCTTGTTGTTGGGGCCGGGTCTGCTGGTTTTCCAGTAGCACCGAGTGATGATGATGATGATTGTGATTATGATTTTGACCGGTGATTACACTGTTATTCTGGGTCTGAGCTGGTGTCGGTTGGGACGGCTCAACAAGAGGTGGTACGAAACCGGCCTCACGACTGTGGGACGCCGGTTCGTTCGTTAATTCGAGGAACGTCTGCTCAATGCTGCGGAGGGTTGTCGGTGTCAGTGTAGGCGTCGTCCTCGTGGGCACGCCACTGTGCAGACCGTCTAGAGATGCCAGCTATAAAATGGACAACAAAAAAAAATACTGTCAATTTATTTCATTTATTTTTTTTATCATGACTTAAAAATATAAACGCTCATAATTTATTCATATTCATATTCATATTAAAATTTTTTTTGTTTTTGCTTCAACTTAATATTTTTTTTTCCAGCACAAAGATGCGTCGAAATGCATCGCGCACTTTTGCTAACAAGCTGTAAATAATTTAAACCACGTGTGCATTCTGGCTAAACTTAAAACCATTTACCGTACATTGAAACATAAACGCGATAATAATTATGTTATACATATAGATGATGAGAGAAAGAAAGAAAAATATAAAAATGTATACACGACTATCGAGACTCGACTTGAGTAGTCTAATTTTAAACGTGACGATGACGAATCAAGTGTGTCTTATCTCACAGGACAATATTATTTATATAGATACATATATATGTACATATATTTATATTTATTATTTATACGTTTAGAGGATCATTTTTATTTCGTGGTAACGAGGTATAAAATTAGCCATGATATCATATCATATAATTATTTTATCACTTGTAAATTTCATTCAAAGCTTTAATTCAATTATAGACTGAAAAAAAATTAACTTGGGTAAAAACGACATATTCTTAAGTCATTGATTTCATATTTAAAGTGAAGAATTATTTTTTTGAGAAGAAAATTCAAATTTATTTACAGTACTCCAAAAAAAAATCAGCAAATCTCGAGCTGAGCTCAGATTTTTTTAGTTTAGAAAATAATTTTGAATGGCCATCAATTTTTGGCGCTAAAAATATATGAGATTTAAAATTTCCAATACTAATTTCTTACACAGAAAAAAAACTAAAAATTAGTGTTTGAAATTACAACCCGGAACCTGGGTGTCAATATAAGAAATTTCAAAATTCCAAACAAATTTTGTAACACGTGTCATAAATTTTTAATGTTTAAGTAACGATAATATTTACCCTGTAATTATTTACATTTTAATTAAAAATAAAATTTTTTAAAATTTATTTTTTCTGTAGCAGAAAATTTTCCGTTAATTTTAACCATAAAAAAAAAATCATATGCGTAAATAGGAAGACATATATTTAAAATAGACATTTAATAGAGATATGTTATATGTTAATGTCATATATTTTGAATAAATCATCAGCAGAATAACAGATCAGGTATAAAAGGGAGCGCGCTGACTTTAAACTGGAATGCCACGGAATTTCCGTGGTAAAATTAAAAGACCGGACTTATGTCATCGCTAAAATTACTCATCAGTAAGAATATATATTGTACATATATATATAAAGTAAAATATTTAATTGGCATAAAGTTTAAAAAATAATATCCATCCACTCCTACACAATCGGCTGATTAATTTAGTGCTCAACTTGTTGATACTAAAACTCGACTGAACAGTAATCTTAAGACAGTTTAATTTTATAGTATAAAAGTTTGTTTAAAAGGTGAGTGCTGTTTAAAACGAGAGGCTGTACGCCTTGACCTTAATGTCAGACAATAAAACAGGTGAATGTCCTTTTTGTTTGAGTTTTTAGTTTAATTAATTAAATGTTTATCGTAAACCGCACGAGCTAATCACTATTTGTCATTTAATACAAAAGGCTTTAAATGTATGTATGTATATGGATATTTATATTTATATTATATTACATTAGTTAACAAACTCTTGAGCCATCTCTTCGTAAATTCTATTAATAAAACAAACTGGCATTTTCATCGCAACACGCGTTTGTTGTTGCAGCATTCGACACTAAGCAAAGGGTGATACCGTATCCAGAATATTCAAAACATTGTGAAATATATCACCACATATTTTTAAATTAATGATAAGAAGCGTAGATCTTTGGCGCGCTTATTTTTAAACCGCGTAATTGAGAAGTTAAGGATCTAATTAATTAACTGTGCGTAATTTTGTATTTTTAAAATTTTTTGCCTCAAAGTGTGGCCTTGTCGAGCGAATTGGTAGTACATAAATGAATAAAAAACATAAAATAGATGTCGAATGTCGACATACAATCCAAATACAGTGATGGAGGTAAACACACACATGCCAAGGTCTACCCCTTGTGAGCGGCACCGCGACCAACAAAGATAGATATCGATTCTTTTTTAAACATAATACATACACACGACATCTGCCACGTGCTCAGAGTTCTGAGAAGTTTTTTAAACAACAAGTTTACGCGAAATATACATTTTTTGAGTAGTGAGTCAAGTGTTAGTTTTTAAAAAATTTTTGGAGTAAAAAAACAAAAATAATTTTTTTTTTTTTGACTAATTTACCTGTTGGAAAAGCAACTCTTGTGCAAGAATATTAGCAATGTCAACTGGGTCGATGGCGGTTGCCATTTCGTATTCGTTTTAAAACAATTTAAATTAATCCGTTGTCGATAATAATAAATAAGAATATAATGTAGTAGCAACTAATAAAAATTTATTGATAATTAAATTATCCGGTTGACAATAAAATTGATCGTTCGTTCGTAAATTTAAAATCGGGCGTCGGAATCAAGAGCTTCCTCTTGTTTATTAATTTTATTAAATTTTTTTTTGACTTTGTCGTGGTTCCGATTGAATATGTTGTGTATTTTATTGATATTATTATTATATAAATATATATATATATGTGTAAAAATATTAAAAATCGGTCGGCTCTTGTCCGCGCCCTGTCGCCACGCGTTTTACTCGTTCGGAAATTCGCTGCGTCGTCTACCAACGCTTGTCTAACACTGGGCAACGGACTAAGACGAGGTAAGCGTCGGGACGACGAGCGTCTCATCTTAGCCACGAAAATAGACACGCGAATTTTTGAGCATGTGCATGGTGAGTTTAAGAAAAATAGAATAAGAGAGAAAGAGAGGAGAATAAATGAGAATAAATAGAGTACGCAAGAGCGTCCCCTCGAGATGATCACCACGACAACGAGAACGTTGACGACGACGACAAGCAAGACCAAGACGACGTTCACGACGACACATCTCGCCAATTAACCACGTAAATTCGTCCCTGAAGAATTCTTACGCTATCGAATTTCAGACAAGACGAGAGATAGTTTACAGATGGCAAACTACTTTACGATTACTATTATGCTTATGCTTACACTTATTTCCCTCCGTCTTCTCTCCTGAGAGGTATTAAGATGAGCCAGGAAGAGACTCAACTTTAGGGTATTATTGTGGTCATAAAAGCATCCCCGTGTGGCACATCATCGTGATAGTGCAAATGAAAAAAAAAATTAGGGTAGAAAAGCTCGTAACAATTTTACCCCGTATTTATTTAAATAGCCCGCCAAGTACTGAGCAGTAAAATTTTTTTTTTTCCCCCAGGTTTTCAAATAATTGCAAAAAAAAAAAATTCTCCCCATTTCCTGAACCGGGAACGTGAGAAAAATTTTGATTATCGTTATTTTTTTTTTTAATTAATGAGGCAATGAAATATTCGATTCTAAATGACCGCTGGTTTGTTAATTAACCAAAAGTTCTAAGTTTAACACCTGTAGAATTACGAGCAACTGACTCCAAATAATCATCTCGCTCTCCACTTGTATTTTATTTATTTTTTATTTCCTCTTTTGGCCGGTTGCCAACCCGAGTGTGCTCGTCGTCGCAGTAATATTCGAGTAGCAAACGACCCGCCAAAATATACTTCAATTTAGAGACTAACGAAAAGCGATGATAAACATACAGACGGGATGAAACTAATTGGGAAAGAAAACGCAGTTAAAATGTTTTTATCAACTCCCATTAACTTAAATTATTATTTTATTAATAATTTATTTCCCGTTGGTGAGTTTATTATATTTCTGAACAAATATATATATTATAAATTATGAATTATTTTTTTTTCCTCTTCATTTTTACTTGATAAATCTTGACGCCAGAAATTTATCAAAGAGATTTGACCGGATGTAACGACCTTATCTTTTTTACCCGCGGAAAAAGACGCGACTTTCCTAAACCATCATCTATTTTTATTATTTATAATATCTAATAAAAATTATAGAAGTCTCATATATTTTTTTTACACAAAAATACGACCACCGGAAAGCCACAAAATTTTAATGATCCTCTAAGAGAGGGAATCCCAATCTTATAATAGAATTAAGCTCCGGAAGTCAACACAAATTCTTAATCTAAATTAGACGACTCTTAAGAGTTAATTTTTGTTCTTCACCCATAAATTATACATACATATTTTTTTTTTTAAATATTTATAGTTTCAAAAAACTGATATTTATTTACTATGAGAATTTATTGCAAAAACAAACAGAATTTCCCGAAGATAAATTTCCTAGTTGTTGCGGAGGACGAAGTGTTAAATAGAGCCATTAAATAACGGAATCGTGACAATGAATTTAAAGATTTTATGAGTCCAATGGCAAACATTACAGGCAATAATACTGTAAATGTGTATGTTCATGTTCATATGTATCTCGGTCGAATGCTCTACAAACAATTCACATGAAACACGATATGGACATTGAAAAGCTTCTTATCTCAGTCGCTGATATGAAAACACTAGACGGCCCGATTACAATAAACAATCCGCTTTATTCAACTCCAAACACCACCGATTATATTTTCATTTTTTCGACCAACCATTCGCGCGTTTTAAATATTTGCAGCCCCATTATCGCGGCTGTTTCCGGTCAAACTGATGTACTTTCAAAAGTTTTTATTACAATAGAAATTTAAAAAAAAAAAAAATTTTTAATAGGATTTGAAATAAATCCGAGTGGTCATAAATAGAATGAGTTTAATTTGACCCGCATAATATAATAATGTCAGAGTATAAAGACCGGATAATTCTACTAATTCCTCCAAGAGAAGATTAAATTATTAATAATTGTTATTGCAGTAATAAATAAAACAAACATCTAAATGATTTATTACATATATATATTAGACTGATTCAAAAAAATCGACTAATTTTTTTTTCTTCATTATATTGAAAATATTGTTGAAAATGACGAAAAAAAAATACTGTGCAAGTTTGAGCTCTTAATATTAATATTAACAGCTGCCGCATTGCAATTTTTTATTTCCCGTTTAAATAACATGGGAAAATTTATTTTTTAAGATTTGGAATTTTGTAGCTCACGGTGGGACCAATACTTTTAAATGTTCAAAACTTATTCTCATGGGAAATTTGACGCTCTACAAAAAAGGTCTCTTATAATTTTTCGATATTTTTATTTCTTCAATAGTTATTCGAAGATAAAGTTAGATTGATGGTAAATTTGTACATTTTTTAAATTTTTTGACGCAACCATCAACTTTATCGGAAAATTTTATAGGACATTTTTTGTAGAGCATTTTATTTCCTATAATTTATCTTAAAGAAAATTTTTGATATTTCTCACAAGTTGTACGTTATTTGCAATTAACTGAAAATTTTCTTAAATAATCTAAATTTTGTTGCTTAAAATTAATTAAATTTTCAGTTAATTGCAAATAACTTACGACTTGTGAAAAAAATCGAAAATTTTCTTTAAGATAAGTTATAGGAAATGAAATGCTCTACAAAAAATGTCCTATAAAATTTTCCGATAAAGTTGATGGTTGCGTCAAAAAATTAAAAAAATGTACAAATTTATCGTCAATCTAACTTTAACTTCGAATAACTTTTGAAGAAATAAAAATATCGAAAAATTCTAAGAGACCTTTTTTGTAGAGCGTCAAATTTGCCATCAGAATAAGTTTTGAACATTCAAAAGTATTGGTCCCACCGTGAGCTACAAAATTCCAAAGCTTAAAAAATAAATTTTCCCATGTTAATTGAACGGGAAAAAGAAAATCGCGATGCGGCAGCTGTTAATATTATTATTAAAATCTCAAACTTTCACACTTTTTTTTTTTCGTCATTCCCAACAATATTTTCGATATAATGAAGAAAAAAAAAATTAGTCGATTTTTTTGAATCAGTCTAATATATATATTTATATATATTACTTTTGAATAAAGGCATTTGTTGTTATAGAATGAAAATAAAAATATAAAATTGCTCTGGTTTCGCGACCTCAACACATCTTCAGACTCTTTACCACCACCACCACCGCCAGCACTATCGGCACCTCGTTCTCGACAATTCTTAGCTTTATTCTTATTTCAACGACCAAGAATATAACAAGGCACTCCTGTTAAAGCGAAACTCTAAAACAGTGTAAGTTAACAACGCAAGTTAACTGAGAACAAAGAAAACGCTATCGTTTCTCAAATATAATTCGTCCGACGACCCCGAGACACTTCACTTAGTCGGCAGCAGCTCAAGCTCTAAAACTCTACAACACAACTGTATTATTACATATACATACATACATATATTTATACACATATCCAGTCTTTCGAAATACTTAATGTAGCTCTGGAAAGCAAACAAAGAAATCACGGATAGGAGTAAACTTAATAAATTGATAAAACAAAAAAAAACTCAAGAGATAACATTAAAACGTTCTCCAGCAAATCAATAAGTCATTTTCTTTTAAAAATAATCCGCGGAAAAACAACAACTCTTTGTGCATTGAAATCAATACGCAATTCATTGAACTGTCCGCGGATAAATAAAAACAAGTATAAATATATATGTTACACAAGTAATATATGTAAAGAAAATTACTGAGTGTTGGAGGAAGTTTAAAAGGGTACAGCAAACTCACGTCGCGACTGTATGAAACAGTTCTGACGAAAATGTCAGGCCAAGATCACGGGAGCAGTCAACCCATATGTCTCTTGGTGTGGGCGATCTCAAGGTCGCTAACTCACACGTTTACCGATAAACAAATTCATTCCATGGTTATTTTACATACATATAT